>NC_081565.1:90646904-90928492 GCF_022355385.1 Mustela nigripes | reverse complement strand
GGGAGAGAGATCACAAGTAGGCAGAGAGGCAGGCAGAGAGAGAGGAGGAAGCAGGCTCCCCGCTGAGCAGAGAGCCCGATGCGGGGCTCGATCCCAGGACCCGGAGATCATGACCTGAGCCGAAGGCAGAGGCTTTAACCCACTGAGCCACCCAGGCGCCCCCAGAAGATTTTTATCAGCCCGGAAAGAAATTGCACACCCATGCTCACTCACCCCCACGCCCCCTTTCCCCATCTACTGGACCCCGACACATACTAATCTACTTTCTCCGTGTGTTTGCCTGGTTTGGACTTTAAAGGAATCGTGCAGATGTGGCCCTTTGTATCTGATTTCTTTCATTGACATCACATTTCTAAGGCTTGTCCATGCCATAGTAGCTTGTGTCAGTTTTGTGTCTGAATGATACAGTATTTCACTGAGTGTGCCCTACTGCCCATTCATCAGGTGGTCATTAGGGTCGTTTCCCCGTCGGATATGGAAGGAGAAAGATTACATGAGTGCATAAAGTCCTGTGAATATTTGTGTCCTTTTTTATTTAATCTCCCCTTTTTTTAAGATTTTATTAGAGAGAGAGAGCACGCATGAGTAGGGGAGAGGCAGAGGGAGGCAGAGAAGCGACTCCACACTGAGCAGGAAACCCGACTCCAGGGGCTTAGTCCCAGGACCGCGGGGTCAAGACCTCAGCCAAAGGCAGACACTTAACCACCCTGGTGGCTCCGTGTACACATTTGTTCTGCGGACACGCGACCTCGTTTCTCCTGGACACACACCTGAGAATGAAATTGTTGAGGTTTGTGGGAACCTACTTTGAGGAACCAGCAGTCTGTCTTCCAGTGGCTGAGCCCCTTCCCACTCCCAGCAGCAGCACGTGGGAGTTGTGATTTCTCCCTGTCTTGGCCAGCACTGTCTTTCTTGTGACCATCCTGCTGGGTGGGGGGTGGCGCCCTCCGTGGCAGGGGTTTGCATTTCCCGATGACCAGGGACGCTGAGCACCTTTTCATGCGCTGATTGGCCGTTTTCGTGTCTGTTCCGGAGAATGACCTACTAACGTCATTGGCCCATTTTCTAATCGGGTTATTTGTCTTTTATCATTGAGTTACAAGAGCACTTTGTATATTTTGGATACCAGTCCCTTATCAAAAACTCGACATGCGGATGTTTCCCCGTTCTGTGGGTTTGTCGCTTCTCTGCAGTGTGCTTGGAAGCACAGATGTTCCTAATTGTGATGAAGTCCAGTGTCTGTTTTGTTCTTCTGTTGCTTGTGCTTCCGTGTTGGTTTTGCAATCCTTCCCTGATCCGAGATTTTGCAGGTTTCCTCCTTGTTTCCAGGAGGAGGGCTTGGCGTCCCGTTTTTCATCATGCGGATTTGTACTCGATTCCTGTTTTCGGCACGGCGCCGTGCCGCAGCTGTCCGTGGGACTCAGTTACACTCGGGCTTTTCCAGGGAGGAAGTCTGTTTTTCTGCAGAGTGGGGGGCAGTCTGAGCGAGTGGCCGCTGCTCCCAGATTTCCAGCTGCCCTCGTGCTCACTGCGAACTGTTCCGGGGGCGGTGGGGGGGTCGTTTTCTAGGAGCAGCGGCTGAGCCGCTCACCACCGGCTCACGTGCAGCTTGCTCTCTGGTCGGTGACATCTCACGGACAACCTGTCCGTTTACCAGGAGTCCTCCCTCCCTTTGTCCTGGGCTCGGTAGCGTCAGATTGTTAGACCTTGGAGGCGTCTTCTGTCCCATTAGAAGGAACCGCAGGCTGACGGGTTTTGTTCACTCTGTTCTGTTTCCCAGAGGCCACTGGTAGGTCTTCCTATTCATAAATAATTCTAAAGTTCCTGGAATGAGGCTGTTTGATAGGTTCTTAAACTTTGCTGGCTTGTTTTGCTCATGCTTGGGATTCTTGACCTGCTTGTTGAAGCGTGAGTTTTGTTTCTCTCCCTTCCTGCTGCTGGTCCGGTTCAGGTATCAGATACGACCGGCCTTGCCCTCCTCTTCGTCATCGTGTGGCAGGCGCGCCGACAACCCTGACTCCGTCTCTGGCCCTCCACTTTCGTGCCCGTGCAGTGGCCTCACCAAGGCTCCGTGGTCTGGGCCCCGTGGAGGTTAACGTATGCCCTGACCAGGAGGAGGGAGGCTCGTTCCGGTCTCCCCTGAAGAAGAAACCGTAGCTAACTGGTCGGGATCACTGGCCCGCAGAAGGCGCCAGTTTAGATGACCGCCCCGTGACCGTGTCCCCGTGCCCTGTGCTCCCGAAGAGCCAGGACGGGGCTCGCCTGGACGGGGCACAGAGCAGCTGCGCCCTGCCCCGCCCGCCCCGGCTCCCCGTCCGGAAGTCCACCCGCAGCCCTGTCGCACGAAGGGGGCCACCTTCAGCTTTCAGTCGTGTAGGGACTGAGCAGCCCGGAGGACGTGTGACTGACCCTCCGCTGCCTGCGAACGGGTCTGCGCGAGTCGCGCCGTTAGTTGTCTTGAGCCTGGATTTTTAGTCCCAAACTCCCTGTCTTCGGTGAGTTCTTCAGACTGAGTGAGTGGTGGTCATCGTCCGTCCACAGTCGTCCTTCCCACTGGTCCCCGGGACCTGGCCTGAGCGGCCTCTCGGGTCGCGCTGACCACACGCCTTTAGGGACAGACGTGCGTGACGCGCACGTGTGGGCTCGTGTTTCCCCGCAGGCGGTGCTGCTCGGTCCCGCTTCTCACTCAGCTTTGCCCGAGGCTCGTCTTCTGACGCGGCAGAGGCTCCGTCTTAGTTTCTCCGCGTGGGGCCTTGCGGACGCAGGTGCTGACCCTGTCCTCCGTCCCACGCTGGCCGGTGTTTTACGCCTGGTGCCCTTCCGTCCTCCCGCGAAGCCCCACTCGGCTGCCTGCTGAGACGCTTCCACGGAACTTCCGGCCATCGCTCGAGGTCCTGTAGGTCTGGGTCACTGAGGTGATGCTTTCTATTTTTATTATGCATGTATTGTTGACCTTAAAAGTAGTTACTTTTACCAACAAAAATGGGTCCCAAAATGACAGTTTGGGACCAGCAAGTTAGGGCTACACGTAGGCAAGTCCAACAAGGGAGCAGAATGCCGTTCGCTGGGGGAGGAGGCTGTTGGCAGGGGCTGCTTAATGAAGGTTTGTTGGGGGCAAGCCAGAGTCCAGGGCGGTGACGGCTTCTCCGTGGCTGAGCTGCAGGGCCGGTGGGTCTCCTGTGGGAGACGCTGTGCCCCTGTCTCCCGGGTAGGGGCTGCCGCTGAAGACGGCTTCCTCTGGGAGGGGCCTGGAATCCCCCGTTCTTCCTGTGACCGGCAGAGAGCCGTGCTGCTCCCTCTCCAACCTCCCCTCCAGACCCCCTCCAGCCCCGAGTCAGCTTCGGTGCGGTTTCCCAGTGTTCACTGTCACACTGCCTTTGGAAATGCATCTTAACGTTTTGTGAATGTATGTTCTTAATTTTGTGCTCCAGACTTCTTTCTGATTCTTACTTATTCACACTCACTGTTTTGAACATCCCTTTGGGTGCCCGTCGTGTCCCAGGAGTGTGCTGAGCACACGCAGTGGATCAGAGTCGCAGCTCCTCTGGGCAGACGAACCAGCAGTGAGACAGACGTTCGCTGGCAGTAAGGGGTAACAGATCTCGCGCGGCGCAGGCGGCATGGGGAGGGCAGGACGTGCCGCCTGCTGGGTCGGCCTCCGTTGTGTCCTCAGCCGCTTTGCTCATGTTGGGTCCCTCAGCTGCGCCCACCCCGCCGCCACACAAGCTCTGGCGATGACCAGCCCCTTGTGCAGCTGCGTGAGTCTCTGGGGCCCGCAGTAGGTCCGGACGCACGCCTGCCTCATTCCGTGGGGCTTCCCTACCTAGTGGTGCACCTGAATCCGCTCCCCTGGGTAGGGAGATGGGGACCCGGCTCTCTACAGCCCTGCTGGGCAACATTGTTTTATTTTATATTTTTCTGAGTATTTGAGCCTTTGAGTATCATGTCATCTGCTTCAGAGCTGCTGTGGTTTTCCCGTCCTGTGAATGCCTCTGCCTGTCGTCACCTGTTCTTGCTGCACTCCGGCGCGTCTTAATTTTATTTATTTATTTGACAGACAGAGGTCACAAGTAGGCAGGGCAGCAGGCAGAGAGAGAGGAGGAAGCAGGCTCCCCGCTGAGCAGAGAGCCCGATGCGGGACTCGATCCCAGAACCCCGGGATCATGACCTGAGCCGAAGGCAGCGGCTTAACCCACTGAGCCACCCAGGCGCCCCACTCCGGCGTGTCTTGATGAGCCCGAATCCCCGTGCCTCGCAGACTTCCCTCCGCGGCCCACTCTCCGCGCGCTGCTCTGTGGGTCCGCGTCCTTCCCGTCGTCAGATCTCTGAGCTGGGCTGAACCTCAGGGCCCCGGAGAGCTGTTGTCGGCGGGGGCTCCTTGCCTCTGTCCGTGCGCACCGGTCCCGGCCGCGCTTACCGCGGCTCCTCTACCTCACGGCAGAGCTGTGAGCGCCGCTGGCAGGGAGACCCGCGGCCGGCGGGGAGGGGCCCGGACACACACACAGACACACACACACACACACACACCCCAGTGAGCAGAGGCTGCGGTGACCCAGGCTTGAGCCTCCCTCCGCCAGATTCCTGCCTGTGGGTGGTCGCGGCTGGCGTTTAGAAATGCGGCTCCATGGGGGAAGGAGGAGTTCAGTCCAGGGAGAGAGTCGGCCTCAGAGTTTGAAGTGTGGGAGACACTAAGCTGTCGGGTGAGCTCGGCCGTGACGCGGGAGCGCCCTGCACGACACGGGGCTCCTGGCCGCAGAGACGAGTCCTGTCGGCACGCCCATGGGTCTGTGACGCATGGCGCGGAGCGGACAGCGGGGCTCGGGCGGAGAGATTAGGGATGTGTTGACGGGTTTCTGTTACGTCTCCCGCTTCGTCGCGCGGATGGAGTGCGACAGATGTGTGTGAGATGCCTCATAGAACCGCTCGTTCGGTGTGAACCCAGAAATTGTGAGGTCACGAGGAAACGTCCCCCGTTTTCATCAGCACAGCTCTCCGTCCTTTAAAAATGGCGATGGCACCTTCAGTTCGGTGAGGTGCGGTAGGTGTTGCCCATCTGTGAGCTTTGTCTGCGGTGTCGTCACCGAACCCGGGTCTCCCTCGCTGTCTTTTTAAGTAAGCTCCACACACGGCGCAGAGCCCAGCACCGGGCCGGAGCTCGCGACTCTGAGACCGAGACCTGAGCTGAGACCACAGGTCGGACGCGTGACTGACTGAGCCCCCCCGGCTCCCCAGCTAAATTCTTAATTTTGACTCCGATTCATCCATTTTGGTCTCGCTCTGTGTGTGTGGGAGGACTTGTCCATACTCCACGGCGCCGCAGGGACATTCTTCCACATTTTCTTTTGTTACCGGAGTATCTTCTAGGTTTTTAATGTGCTAGAATTCACCTTTGTGTGTGTGTATACAACTCTGTTTTGCTCCACAGAAAATGACGTGTGTGTGATCGGGCAGTTTGCAGGGCATCTGCCGTCATTCGCCGGGTGCTCGCGCACACGCGGCTCTCCTGGGCTCCGCGTCTCGCGTTGCTCTCGGGAGCCGCGCCACGCCGCCAGCAGCCCAGCGTCCGTGCGGTCCCGTGATCCCGGTCCCCTTCGGTTGAAGCACTGTCCTCCGTGTCTCTGCGTTCACTTTCTAATCACTGACTCCCGCGAGTACAAGGCTACGGCTTTTGGGTGGGAAGGGCGGTATTTCCCCACCTTCTGTCCTCTGATGCCTTCCTTCACCGTGGAGCTCTTTCTAGCTTGGCTGTGTTTGCACCGGCGAGAGGTCCTCAAGGGTCTCTGCTGTTCCGTGGTGAGGGCCGGGGGTGACATCCCGGCAAAGCTGCGCAGAGCACGGTGGGAACCCGCCGCTTCGGCCGCAGCTGCTCCTGCCCTGCTCCAGGTGCCAACAGGAACGCGGTCCGGGGCCACTGCGTCATGCCGCCCCCCGACAGCTTCTCAGCTGTGCTCAGCGGTTTGGGGTGTGCTTTTTCTGGATGGTTTGATTTCTCTGTTAGTGTTTTTGTTTCATTTTGTTTTGTTTTTGTGTATTAGTTTTTGTAGAATGGTCTTGACTTTCCCAGCATCAGCCTTGACTAGGGACTCGTCCCCATAGGGGCTCCGTCTTTTGTCTTTCTGAGCATCAGCGCCCCCGTGCTGGCAGGAGCGGGAACCCTGAGAACCCTGAGACGGCCACTGAATGACACGGCGGGTTCAGACTCAGGGCAGGTGGTTTGAGGGAGCAGCCCTGGAGGCCGTAGGGAAGAAGGAAGGAATATTCAGAGAGCACCCCTTAGGGACCAGGCCCTTTTAGAGCCGTTCTCCGGAGAGGCGGGTTCTCTCCCGACTTTGTGGTTGGAGGAGCGGAGACTCACAGCTCTAGGGAGCTTCCCCGAGCTCCAGAAGCCAGGAGGAGCCGGAATGCAGGCGCGCCCCAGGCTCTCTTCCCGGGGGCCTCCCGCCTGCTGTACGGGGCCGCCTGCTCCCGGCAGTCATTCTCTTTGTTCCCAGGTTGCCCGGCTCGTCTGTTTCTCTCCTCGAAAACCAGTGCTTGGAACCTGGCCCGAGAGCAGGGTTTTCCAGTCTTCCTGTGGATGTGGCGTTAGCAGAGCACTGGTGGTCGTCTCAAGAGCCGGTCTCTGGTCCCAGCCTAGCTGAGACCTGGGCTCCTGGGCATGGCCACCCTGTTGCTTTATTCCTCCCCGGGGCTGGGGCGGCATCCTTCTGACGCAGCATTCCAGCGCCGACGGTGTCACTGGGAAACCGAGCCCACTGACTGCCCCCTGACTGCTGTCCGGTCTTCTGTAGTGAGCGTGTGTTTTCAAGCTATTTAACTGCGAAGCGGGACCTTTTCTGTCCGTTCTTGCTTGGCTTTTGATGTTTTTATATTTCCTTCATCTTTGTCTTAGTCCACATTTTTTCCCAAGGTCTTCATTTCATTTAGCTACTTTTTTCTTAATGAGTTTTAAAATCACCGATTGGCCATTTATCTGTGTTGGACTTACAGCTCACTTGTTTGTTGTTGTTCTTATCGAAGCCCTACAGTTACCCGATAAGAAAACGAGTGGCTGATTCATCAATACCACTTCCTAATCTTACACTTCAAAAGTAATGAGAAGACGGCGCCTGGAGGCTCCGTCGGCCAAGTGGCTGCCTCGATTAAGGCTCGGGTCATGGTTTTAGGATCATGAGGTGAAGCTCTGCGTGAGGCTCCGCGCTCAGCTCCGAGTCTGCTGGGGATTCTCTCTCTCCCTCTGCCTCTCCCCCGTTCCCGCGTGTGTACTCACACTGTCTCTGGAAAGAAAGAAATCTCAGTGGTTCCCGGTTAGGTTGAGCGGAGAGCCAGGAGACCGGTGTGTGGCCGGGGCGAGTGACAGCAGTTCTGTGTCGTGTGGCCCCAGGGGGCTGGGACAGCACGGCCCCGGAATGTGAGTGTCTGCTCACATCTACCTCTGTCCTCTCTCCCCAGCCCCCCCAGCCACAACATTGTGGTGAACGGAAAGAAATGTGTCAACTTCGCCTCCTTTAATTTCCTGGGGTTGCTGGATAACGCTCGGGTCAAGGTGAGTAGGTCCGTGCGGACCCGTCGGGTACCGGCAGCGCTGGGCAGGGGAGAAGGGACCAAGTAGCCGTGGGCAGGGGCTCCCGCTGCTGGCCACTGGCCGTCGCTCTTTCTTGGCAGAGCTGTGACGGGGGTTGACGGGGGGACAGTCAGGGTGTGTGCTGTGGCTTGGCGGCCGCGACATCCGGGGAGCCCTGTGAGCCAGCCCCCAGGTCACAGTCAGGGGTGTGCTTCGGGAACGGCTCTGTGTCCCGGAGGACGGTGAGCCGTCCGGAGGAAAGAGTTCTGCCCACGCACGCCAGAAGTCCTAACGGCCTTGAGACCGCCGTGTTTGGGCGATGAGACTAACGCCGCTTTTCCACGTTTTAAGGTCTGTCCCTCCATCTTCGCACGTATCTGCCCTTCGTGTCCCGTCAGACTCGCCGCGCTTCTAAGCGAGCACGGAGCATAGTTGGTGGCGGGAGGGGTAAGGAGTAGTGAGCATCAGTTGTGAGCCCTGCAGATAAAGCATTAAGACCAGACTTTTCTCCCACAAAGGCGGCAGCTTTGGCGTCTCTGAAGAAGTACGGCGTGGGGACTTGCGGACCGAGAGGATTCTATGGCACGTTTGGTACGTACCGCTGTCTCCTTCACACCACGCACATGCGTCTAACGACGGACTCAGCTTAGTTCAGAACTCGGGAAAGAGATCCGTGATGAACTGGCGTTGAGTGGGTGAGTCTGTGCGTGGGAGGGGCCCTGGTCCTCGTGGAGGAAAGGACCTGCTCCCTGGGGCCAGCTCATCAGCCTGGCGGAGCCCGAGCTGCTCTCGTAGGCGCCCCGAGGACCGTGGCATGAGGAGACCCGGCTTGTTTCCGTCGCGCTTGCCTGTTGAAGGGGACGGACGGG
This sequence comes from Mustela nigripes, assembly GCF_022355385.1. Classification (NCBI taxonomy): domain Eukaryota; kingdom Metazoa; phylum Chordata; class Mammalia; order Carnivora; family Mustelidae; genus Mustela; species Mustela nigripes. The sequence goes on along the minus strand of NC_081565.1, from coordinate 90,920,062 downwards.
TCCTGCCGCAGATGGCCCTTCTCTTCACAGTCGTGCAGGAACCGACTTCTTCCCCGTGCCCTTCCTCCAAGCCCACCGTCCTTGTGCTTGTCCGCGAGGGTGCAGCCGGGGGCCGGTGTGGAGGAGCGGGCCGCGTGGCTGCAGTAGCCCTCGAAGCAGGCACAGGGTGTCGCACATGGCTCTGCCCGCCTTCCGCTGGGAGCCCAGACCCTGGCTCGAGCCTTGCTGTGAGGGGGCCGGGGGACAGCTCCAGCTGGACAGCCGCCTCCTGCGGGAGGGGAGACAGGACAGGTGGGGTGGGCGGTGGCGAAGGTTCGGTGATGGGGCTCTTTCTGGAAGCAAGAGGGTCACTGGCGACCAGCTGGGTCTGAGGATGAGTGTGGTTCCAAACACGGCGAGGTCCCCAACTCCGAGTCCTCAGGGAAAGCGTTGTTAAATGATGGTTCATGTGAGTGTAGTACTGGACGTAACGTTCTGGCTTCCACATGGCAGCTTGTGGGGAAACTAGAGCCTGGGAGATGGCTTCCGTCTTCTGTCCGAGTTCCCACGTCTAAGCCTGTGCGTGTGTGTGTCTGTCTGCAACGGTGAAGGTGTTTTTACTGAAGGGAGAACCTTTCTGTACTCCGTAGCTTAGTGTTAGATCCTTGGTATCGGAAATAGACAGCAGAGAAGGTGTTCCAGTATTTTAAGCTGGAACAGGTCTGACATATCTTGTGTTCCGGCGTCCCAGTCCTTCATAGCGGCGTGGAAGGTTCCGAGAGGTTACGCGACTTCCTCACAGTCACACAGCTCATGAGTTTCAGCCGTATAACGAGGAGCCAAGTACTCTGATGCCAGCCCTGACGGCAGGACCAAAGACTTGCAGAGCGCCGGTCAGTCCCCCGTTAGTCTAGTGCAGCCGCGGGTGTCTGCGTGCTTCTTACTGAAGGAATTCTTTCCTAGAGGAGTGTTGGAGAGCTGGGTGCTTTGCTGTGATCTCACCAACAAGAATTTCTATGATCTGCTTGCTGGGGCTAGAAAATTACTTTCATAGAAGCATTTCTTTCGAGGGAATTTTATTTGCATGTGTGGCCTTGGCTTCTGCTTGGGAGTTAATTTGAGAAAATAGCAGATTTATTGCTGAATCAAGTCACGAAAAAGAAAGGTTTCAACTCTTCGAAGCCAGTTTTCCCAGAGCCGGTAAAATAGCCCAGTGAGCTCGGTGTGTGGCTCCCCCAGACTGCAGTGTGCAGTAGCGGCTGGTCGTGGGCTTCCACACGCGGGTTCTTTGGTTCACGGTTTCTTTCTCTTTTTTTAATATTATTTATTCCTTTATTCCTTTGACAGTGAGAGACAGAGATCACAAGCAGGGGGAGTGGGAGAGGGAGAAGCAGGCTCCCCGCCGAGCAGAGAGCCTGAAGCAGGGCTTGATCCCGGGACCCTAAGATCATGACCTGAGCCAAAGGCAGACGCTTTAACCACTGAGCCCCCCAGGCGCCCCCTTAGTTAGTATTTTTGATGGAATAATTCAACCCGTGATACAAGCTTGGGAAGGTTCACAGAGTGAAAGTTGACTCCTCCCCCACCCCGCGGCCCCCGCAAGAGGCAGCTACTAAGGAGTCACGACTGTGAGTCGTTCCTTGCTGATTCCTCCGGGGACGTTTTTCAGCGAATGCAAACGACTTCCGTACATACGTTTTCCTGCTATTTTTACAAAAGTGGCAGCATAGCCTGCATGTGTGCTGTACCTTGCTGTTGGAGTGAGTCTGAAACTTAAATTGGTTTGGGTTTTTAGGGGTCCTGAGCTGATTCCTTGCTGAGCGCAGAGCCTGACGCTCAGCCAAGCCAAAATGAGAAGTCAGGCGCTCAACCCACTGAGCACCGGGGCCCCCACGAAAGGTGACTTTTTCCTGTCCTCTTGTTTTCCCCGGGAGTAATACGTCCAGGCGTCTGCCTTCGAAAAGGAAGAGACTTCCTTGTGCAGCTCTTTTCTCAGCTTTTCACAATGAATGTGAATCACTAGTAAATAGATTTCTTGAGTAAAATGTTCTTTCTATTATTTCATAGTAACGTATTAGATGACATTCGATGATTAACAGAAAGAAAAGTCAAATGACGGTTGAGTTAAAATTCATCTTGTTTCTGGGCGCCTGGGTGGCTCAGTGTGTTAAGCTGCTGCCTTCGGCTCAGGTCATGATCTCAGTGTCCTGGGATGGAGCCCCACATCGGGCTTTCTGCTCAGCAGGGAGCCTGCTTCTTCCTCTCTCTCCGCCTGCCTCTCTGTCTACTGTGATCTCTGTCTGTCAAATAAATAAATAAAATCTTTAAAAAAAAAATTCATCTCGTTTCTGAGGCTGAATGTTCTGCCTTTGGCAAGTAGCACTCCTCAAGGTGTCTGCTCATCTCGTCAGGACCATGTGATTAGGACTTTTCCAGCTTCTTATTTTATTGTCAGAGCGTGTGTTTGGGAACGGCACCAGGATTTCTCAGGTCGCAGAGAGGACTTTCCTCTAGGGCTCAGGCTGTGCGCTTGGACACTTTGTCTTGTCCAGCTTCTCGGTTTTCCTTGAATGCATTCAGATCTCTTTTGCTGGAACTTATCACCGATTTCCCAGTATCTGCTTTGCATACACGGGGCCTGCTTGACTCTTTGTTCTTAAACTAAGTCACAATACAGTTAGTGGCAGGATTTCGTGGTGTAGGATGGTGGCATTTAATTGCATTCAGGAGCTGTTAGTGAACAAGTAAATTGTTCAGTTTACTTTTCAGAATATATTCTTTCTTTAATTCAGAGCAGTCAACTGAGTCATGCCTGCGTGTTTTATTAGGAGGAGCATTTGGTCATAACATTCCCAGACCTGCCTCTTCCTCCTGCGAACCGTCACGGGATTGCGTCGGCAGGGTGGGAGCGCACGGTCCTTGTTTGCACGGCTTAGAACGTTTTGGCAAGAATCCCGTAAGGTGCTGCACGTAAAAACGTTTTGGAAAACACTCAGCCCTATGTTTATGTCCTAATGAGTGCTTAAGTGTATTATTTGTACTTTTAAGAAAAGTTGTTCTTGTCTCCAGGGCTTAAAAAGAAAACAGTATGTGTGTAACACAAAATACAGACGTCTTAAGAAAAAATGTAGTTGGTGGTTTCTAAACTGTTCTGAAATTTGACTGTTTTGTAGACTTTCCTTTGGAGGACAACCAAGAAAGCCAAAATACCTCTCAGCAGAATAAGAGGAGATACATAAAAGGGAAGGCGAATGGAAAAATTCCTGTAATATGCGGTTCTTAAATACGTGGGGTTTGGACAACTTAATTAGAAAATGGTGTAACTGCTTTCTTCCTTTTGAAAGAAAGCCTTTTATCCTCCAAGTATTGATTTACCTGTACAGACACTTAAACGGTGTATTGGTTTTTCTGTGCCGGGTGTTACTGTGAGTGTTTCGCGGGCATTGACTCGTGGTTCTGGTAACAGTCCTTTGAGGCGGGTCTGACTGTTCCCTCTTTGACAGAGGAAGGACCTGAGTGAGAGGCACGCAGCAGTGTCGGGCCTGCCCTGGTCCACACCTGGTGAGGCGGGGGGCCGGATCTGGAGCCCCCTGTGATGACTGCCGTGGCCAGGCCCTGCCGTGGGTGCCCGGCCTCGAATCCCTTCTGTTAGGTTCTGGTTAGGGAGCAGGTGCAAGAAAGGGCCGCAGTGCTGGGAGGGACACAGCTTTCTGGGCACCTCCGTCCATGGCCTCTGCCCCGCAGCCTGTGTTCCTGGCGGTGACTCCGAGGGTGCGGTGCTCTGCCTGCACTCGGTGCAGGTCCGTGGAGCAGCCGGCGGAACGATTCGTCTGCACGGAAGACCGACATGAGGAGCGGGAGAGCGCGGCCCGGCGCTTTCCCTGCTGGCCGCCTCCCCCTCCCTTGGCTGAGAGTTTAGTCATTGCTCAGAGTAGCCGTCACAGTCAGAAGTTGGGCAGCGCTGTGCACCCGTCTGTCCCAAAACCTGCTCTGCGAGGCTGCCGTCGGCTAAAGCCTGGTGTCTCCCAGTACGAGGAGGAAGAGGCCCGTCTTTGTTAGACTTTTGGGAAAGGCAAGGATTGGTCAGTCATTGACTACTGTAGAGGCCCCTAAAGCACTTTCTGGCAGTGATGTAAGAGCAGTTACGAGCAGGTGCGTCGGTGGGAACGTCTCCGACGTGCGGTTTTCACCCACCGCGTAGCTAATGCTGAAGCCCTGAAATGAAGCCAGATCATTGGACTTTCCCATCGCTCGTCAGTGAAAAAAGGAGTCGTGTAAAGCGGAGTCTACAGAATGATTTAAAGTCTTCTTTGCATTTAGCAAAAATAGTTCTTGTCCATAGCAGGCGTTTTGTTTTTGAAATGGAGATACTGGATGAGAGCAGTTCTGGGGCTCGTCTGCTAACTGAATCATGGAGATTTGGGGTAGATAGCCCTGATTTAGAGGCCCCATTGTCACGTGCAGAGGGGGACTTGCCTCGTTCTGATCAGGAGGGGGGTGTCGGGGGCTGGCCTGCGGGCACGCTGCAGAGAGCGCGCTGAGGAGGAGGAGCATCTCCTCGCTCGGTGCGGGAGGCCCCGTTCTCTAGCGTGTGGCCGCTTCCCTCCTTCTCGTCCGATTTTCCCCGAGACCTTTCACTGGCAGCACGCGGCAGAGGACCGGCTGTCAGGGTCAGGGCCATGTCCTCGGTGTTGGTGATGTCACAGGTCTGATGCTCGGGACCTCAGCACACGTGTGATGCCCTGTGGATCACACGGGACACAGTCATCAGCTTCGTTACCGTAAAGTGCCACACTTAGCTGATGTCGATGTCGTCTGTGCAGTGACCGTGACCTCTCGGGAATGGACGTCAAACGGCACTTCACGTGCTTTTCGTAATAGGCTGTGTTGGTGTCCATGTTAACGGCCGACAGGAAGAGGCACGTTTGGTCTTTCAGGTGCACGCGTCTTGGAGGAATTGTGAAATGAACTGCTTATCCCATTCCGGTCAGGTCGTGATAAAAGAATGGACTTTTAAAATATGTTTTAAGAAGCGTTTAGATGAGGGAGACCAGTAATCTTCTCCGTTTGTTTGTTAATCAGACGTGCAGGGGCTGTCCGGAGAAGCCGGGTAGTCTGGCGAGGGCAGGGTCAGGGAGGGGCACTGGGTTCATGCCTGATGGGGCGCGGCTGAGCGGCCGGGAGCAGCTGGCGCAGGAAAACTCCAGGACTCCAAGCCCGTAGGAAGCGACGAGGGGCCGGGGCCAGCCTGCGGCCTGCCCGCCGGAAGCAGAGCGGTCCCTCCACTCTCCGACTCGCGCCCGCGGTTCCTGACCGGAGGTGAGCGCGCTTGCTCGCCAGCGGAGGGCGCAGGTGGGAACTGGCCGCCGGGCCGCTGACGGCAGCAGGCAGGCGCCCTGAGCTGAACCCAGCTCCGTGGCAAGAGACCTGCAGTGCGGAGCGTGAAAGCTGAGCGGCCGTACCCAGCAAGGACGCTAGAGCTCGCCTCGGGCGTCCGCTTTCCTGACCCTAGACGGGGAGTGCGGCAGGACTCTGCCTGTTGTCCGGTGTGGGGCCTGCTGTGCTGAAAAGAGCTAGAGGAAGTGGTAAAAGTCCTCTTCTCTCTGGGGAACGCCTTGTTTAGGACCGCTTCGAAGTTTTCAGGTTCAGAGCCGGGCTGTGCACCGTTTATTCTAGCTACCGCCGGGGCATGTGGCCCGCCTGCTGGGGCGTGTAGCCGGGCGCCGGGGCCTGGGAAGGTGAGCAGCGGTGAGCCACCGCGATGGGCGGTCCCCGGTTAGCGGGCGCAGTCGGTTCCCGCCGTTACCCCCGCGTTCTTCTGAAGCAGCTCTTGTAAACCACGGGCGTTTCCCTCTGTGCCGTGCATCTCAAGTCCCCGCACACTCAGCGGAGAGTCGCGCGGAGAGCGAGTGCTGTGGAGCCGGAGCAGGTGCGCACCGCGTGCGGGCGCCACTCTCCAAGGAGGGAGCACCGTCGTCTGCAGGGCGCGCGGGGTCTTCCGCTCCTCTTGTCTTTTCCTTTAAAAGTGGGGATTGGGAGGGAGACACACCATAAGTGACTCTTAATCTCACAAAACAAACTGAGGGTTGCTGGGGGGAGGGGGGTTGGGAGAAGGGGGTGGGGTTATGGACATTGGGGAGGGTATGTGCTTTGGTGAGTGCTGTGAAGTGTGTAAACCTGGTGATTCACAGACCTGTACCCCTGGGGATAAAAATACATGTTTATAAAAAATAAAAAATTTTAAAAAAAAGTGGGTTTCCAGTTGTCTCAGTGTCTGCTGTGGTACGTTCTGCTAAATGGGAAAAGGCTTTAATACTGCGTCACACGTTAGTAAAGCCTGTGGTTGGTTGAGGGAGTTAAAGCAGGCGAAGTGGCTGGGCCTTGTGTGGCCGAGCTGGCGTGGCAGAGAAGCGAGAGCCAGGGTCGGCGCGGCCCCACTCGGGCAGAGGAGGGGCGGAGGAGTAGCTGATGCCCTTCACAGGCTTGGGGAATCGCTTGGCCGAGAGTCATCTCAGCAGATCCCATATAATTTACAACTCAGGGACGGTTTCGTTTGGCTGTAAAGCGACAGTATTACCGACCAAACTACTTACGTCATTTACTTTATTCTGTACTTAAAGAAAAAGAATGAGATGTTTCAACTCATGAACATCTTATTGCAGATGTGCACTTGGACTTGGAGGACCGCCTGGCAAAGTTCATGAAGACGGAAGAAGCCATCATCTACTCCTACGGGTTTGCCACCATAGCCAGTGCGATCCCCGCTTACTCCAAGAGAGGCGACATCGTGTTTGTGTGAGTAGCTTGACCTGTGTTGCCCATCAGAGGTCCTCTGGTCAGAGGTCCTCTGGAGGGGACGGTGATCTTCCTGGGGAATGCCTTTGTTAGAGGCTTTCTGCCTTAGGTAACACTGACTTTCTGTTTAAAGAGGAATTTCCGCGAAGTAATTGTGCGGCACTGAAGACACCATCACTAGAAGGATGCCGAAAGCATTTTTTTTTAATTGGTTGGTTTTATTTGTTGATATTTATTGATACCGGGAAAGCCAAGCCTCCGCTGTCCTTTGAGTGGATCATTAAGGGCTTTGAATTTTAGGTCTCAGATTTACTTTTGTTTCCTCTTTTCCTTGTTAACAGCATAGCCAGAATAATCTGTTAAAAGTGCTCATCTGATGCTTCGTGCGTAAGCGCTCCCCTCGTTCCTGAAACAAAGATCCAAGTCCGTACTACAGTCGTCTGCGTTCGAGACTCATTCTGTCCTTTTCCTTCAGGTGCTCGTGCTGTAGCCTCATTGGCCCTATATGCTAGTTTCGTCTCGCTTTGGGGCCTTTGAGCACACCAGTCCCTGTGCCTAGAGTCGTCTCCCCCTCCTCCTCAATGCTGGCTCGTGCCACTCACCCCGCACGGTGGTGCCTCTGCAGGGCCCTCCCTCACCTCGCGGGCCAAGCCGAGACCCTGCCACATGCGGGGACAGTGTCACAGCCGGAGGGCTTTGGTGTCCTTGGGAACCGCTGATCACACAGGTGCGCACGCTGCCTGTCGTGGTGCGGCTGAGCCATTTTGCATCCCCATAAATAGTTTTACGTGATACAGTTTCTTGACATACTCAAAAGTGTTTGGTATTGTCATTTTTTTTTTTAATTTTAGCCATTCTGATAAGTGAATAGAGAGATTTTATTGTGATATTAATTTATATTTCCCTGATGGCTCAAATGTTTGCATTTTCGGACTTTGGTCGTGTCCTTCGGAGGCCAGTCCATAAATTCCCCTGGGGTTTCTTCTTGTGTTTTCGGGAGGAATAGTATAAAATTAATGTCAACTCCTGAAATGCTTGGTAGATTTCTCCAGTAAAGCCAACCAGGCCTGGAAATTTATTTTTTGGAAGAATTTTAATTCTGAATTCAATTTTCTTAGTACTGAAAAGGCTGGTCGGATGGTCAGCAGCATCTTGATGAGTTAAGATGGCAGGATATTGTTGGGACACGTTTGATCCATTCTGCCAGTCTTCGTCTTTAAATCGTGTATTTTGGCCATTTACATTTACAGTAATTACTGGACATGTGAGGGCACTTTATTTCTGGTTTCATATCTGTTATCTCCTTTTTGTCTTTCTGTTTTCTGTTTCCTGCCTTTCTGGGAGTTAAGTGAGCATGTTTTGGGATTCTCTTTTAACTTATGCATGCTGTATTTGAGTGTTTTTCAGTCTTTGCTTTCAGTATGACATTATGTGTGCACGTGAGTGATGGCCTCTGCTGCTCCCGTCTTTTTACCATTTCAGGTAGAGATCTTCACGCTCCTTCCACTTCTCTGCTCTCCTTGTTGGTGATGGTTTTCAGTACTTCCTGCACATGCAGTGAAGCCACATCACACGATGTTGTAACTTTTACTTAAATCATCCAAAATGATTTAGAAAACTTGGGAAGGTAAGAAGAGCCTAGTGTGTGTTCATGATTTTACTTACTGTGTTCTTTCTTCCTCTCTGATAATCTAAGTTTCTTTTCTTTTTTCTTTTACTTATTTTTTTCTATGTGGAGAGCTTCCTTTAGCCATTCCTTTCCCCTGGTCGGCTGGGGTCATCTTCTCTTGGTTTTCCTTCATTTGCCTTCCTCTGTTCCCTAAAGGGTCTTTCTGTTTGTTACAGAATTCTTGTTTGCGAGTTCTCTTCTTCCAAACTTTTTCCTGACCTCCCTGGTTTCTCGTTGGTCTCTCAAATTATGTTTCTCTTCTATGTAAGGTGTCATTTTAGGGCTGCTTTCAAGATTTCTTCATCATCATTAGTTTTCAGAAGCTTTACTATAATTTGGGGGTTTATTTGTTTGGGTTTACCTGTATGAATTTCGCTCAGCTTCTTCCCAAATTGGAGGCACCTTCCGTCCGTATTTCTTTGAGGACTTTTCAGCCCCGCTGTCTCTCCGTCCTCCAGCCGTCCGCTGCGGCCAGTGTGACAGCTGTCGTGGTAGTTCTCAGCCCCGCTGTCTCTCCGTCCTCCAGCCCTCCGCTGCGGCCAGTGTGGCAGCTGTCGTGGTAGTTCTGCGGGTCCCTGAGACTCTTGTTTCGTTGTCGTGTGTTTTTCTCTGGTTTCCGCTGCGTAACCCCTGTTCTGTCCGCGGCTCCTCCGCTCTCCGTCCCACCTGGCCTGCTGCTGAGCCCGTCCACTGTTCGTTTCCTTTTTCTTCTGGCGGTGCTGTTTCTCAGTTCTCGCTTCCCCATGGGATTCTTTGCTCCTGTTTCTTTCCTGGGGCTGTTTGTCCCGTGTTCCCCGCGTGTCCGTAAGTGCCCCCCGCAGTAGTTTTATCGTCACTGCTCTACAGCGACTCTCGGAGAATCCCGACGTCCGTCCACTCGACATTGGTATTTGATTATTGGCTCTCACTCTTGGTAGGACGAGTGGTTCTCAAGGTCAGGACAGTTTCCTCTTCTGCTGTCAGGGTTTTCGTCGGCTTTCTCTGTCCCTCTTCCAGTCGGGGGGACCGCCAGGCGCAGGTACAGGCCAGGGTCCCCCTTCCGCCTGCGCGGACTCCCGGGTCGGCGTTTTCATGCCCGTCGGGGTTAGCGACGGTCCCACTGTCCCCTGAGCCGCCTGTGGCGCAGCCCACGCCGGGAAGCGGAGGCTGTCCCTGCGGGGTGCGGCAGCCGCGGCCCTCCACAAGCATTTCACGGACGCCGCCGCGAGGGCCCTGTCCCTGGCTGTCGGGGTCCAGTCCCCGCTCCCCTCTCGGACGCCACCGTGGCGGCTGTGGGCCTCCGGGCCTTGCGCGCTCTGAATCTGGGCCCCGGCCGTCACTGCTGTGGGCAGGCGCCCCGGTCTTGTGTGCTGCGGCCGCAGGCCGGCCATTTCACCCCGGGCCGCCCCGCCCTGTCCCGGGCCGCCAAGCCGGGTTCTGGGCGCTTCTGTGGCTGCGGCCCTGGGCGCTGGAGCGGGTCGGCGTCGGCAGCTCCGCGTCCGCGAAGCCCGGGGCCCGGCGACCATAGGTCGGAGCCGGCCCGTCGCTGTCCGAGTCCTGCTGTCCATTCCTGTGTGGCGTCCGGGGCTTGGCTCGTTGGCAGAAAAGCGGGGAGTCGGACCGTCCCGCGTTTGCGGCCGACGCCCCCGAGTCCTTCAGCGGGTCCGCCCCGGTCCGTCCGCCCCGACGGGCTCCGAGCGCTTCCGGGGGTTTCGGCCGCCGCAGCCGAGTCCGGACGGAGCAGGGCCGGGTCAGCGCCGGTGCGGGCAGCAGCGAGCATGTGTGTCCGGAAGGAGCCGGTGCCGTGGGGCAGACGCGCTCTGACGGCACGGGCCGGGGCAGGGCGGGGCAGGGGGCGCGGGCGCTGCTCTCCGAGAGCGCGGCCGAGCCCAGGCCCACGCGCAGTCTCCCCTCCCTGCAGAGACAGGGCGGCCTGCTTCGCCATCCAGAAGGGCCTGCAGGCCTCGCGCAGCGACATCAAGTGGTTCCGGCACAACGACGTGGCCGACCTGGAGCGCCTGCTGCGGGAGCAGGAGGCCGAGGACCTCAAGGTACGATGCTTCCGGCCGACGCGGGGCGGCTGCAGGGGGCGGGTGGGGGGCTCCTGCTCCGCCACGGCGGCCCGGGCCGGCCTGGAACCGCGTCTCACAGCCCACGATGCTCGGCAGCTCCGGGGGCCGCTCTGGGGGCCACGGGGTCCTCCCGGGCAGCGGCGGCGACGCGGGACCGCGCCCGGCTCCACCGGGTCCAACCGCGGCCGCAGGAGAGGCCCACGGGGTCACCATGTGATGTGGAAAAGCGAGAGAACAGACCCCTCTCCCCGCGCGGGCGCCGGGTCGGTCCGTGTAGGGGACTCGGCCGTGTCGAGCGGGACGGTGGGAGTTCGGTCCAGCCCTGCGATTCGCCGACCCTGCAACCCGCTGACCCTGAGACCCTGCGACCCACCAGCTGTGCAGCCGCTGCCCCGGGCCTGTGCGAGGTCCTGCGCGCTGCCCCGTCCCGGCTGCTCCACGGAGGACTTTCCGGGTCGGGATGAAAATGCCTCATTTCGGACGCGGGGGAGGCTCGCCGCCTGCACGTCCCCCATGACCCCGGCAGACCTGCGGTGCGCTGTCTGGGTCGAGAGCGCAGCGCGTGGTGCCGCTGCTCGGGGCTCGGGGCTGGGGGCGTCACAGCCGCGCGTCCTGCGGGTCCGTCGTGGCCACGGAGCGGAGCGGCGGGAGGCGGGGCCCCTCGGTGGTCGACCTCGCGGGCCGGCCGCCGCTCCACACGCCCGGCGCGGCCGAGGACGGCGGACCGGCCCTCCGCGGCCGTGGGACACTTCTGTGTCTTCCGGAGCAGCGTCCGCTCGGCCTCCCGCGCGCCGGGACGACGACCTGGTGGACTTTACCAGACGGGACGGTGCGGGAGGACGGGATGGGCTCCGGGGTCGGCACGGGGGACAGCATCCGCTGCTTCTCACGGAGCGTCTCGGCGTCTGCGGAGGACACACGGCAGGACGACAGCCTCGTGCCCTCCTGTGTCCCCACGGCCTCTGTCGCGGCCCCTCTGTGGGGACGGCCGTGCTCACTGTCGCTCTGTCTTCCGCAAACGTGGTGGGTGCCGGAGGGAGCAAATCCCGGCCGGACATTGTGACCAGTGCACAGTCCAGGTGTCCTGGCCTCGCGGTGACCTCGAATGCGGGCAGCTCCCCACAAGTTTCCCTGGGCGGCCCCAGTCATTCTGGGTGTGGGGGTGTGGTCCTGCTTCGGCGTTGGCAGCGCCCCTAGATAACGTGTGTGCGTGCGTGTGTCTGTGTGTGCGCATGTGTGTGTGTCTGTGTGTGTGTGTGTGCACGCGTGCGGTGACCTCATGGGCAGCCGAACTGGGACACCTGAGACGAGACGGCGCTGTTGTCTCAAAGTCACACGGTCTGAAACCTGGAACTTGAAACTCACGCAGGTGCCTGTTGCTCCGCTGTCCGGCGAGTAGATTCTGTCCGGCCGGAGCATGGAACCGACTCTGCGTTTGCACTTACTGAGATTTAAAATGTTTTGTTTTGTTTTTTCCTTTTAAAGAATCCTCGCAAGGCTCGGGTCACCCGACGTTTCATCGTCGTGGAAGGGCTGTACATGAACACCGGGAAGGTCTGTCCTCTCCCGGAGCTGGTAAGGCGGCACGCTCAGCGGGCGTCGCAGCACCCGGACGGGGCGGTGTGTGGACGCTCCTGTCGGACGCCTGCGCTGCCTGCACAACGGGCGCTCACGTCCCCGGGAAGCAGATGGGCGCTACGTGCCCACCCCGGTCTTCAAGCAGTGATCAGGACTCCGCGTTTTAAAACCTACTGTGTTGAGGTGTAATTGACTTACAAGGATACAGTTTTTTTGTTTAAAGACTTTTATTTACTTTATTTGAGAACAAAAGAAAGCACAGGCCGTGGGAGGGGCAGAGGAGGAGGGAGAAGCGGGGAGCCCAATATGGAGCTTATTCCAGGGACCCTGAGATCGTGACCTGAGCTGAAGGCAGAGGCTTAACCCACGGAGCCACCCAGGCACCCCAGAACAGCTCCTTGAACAGGAAAAGCGATCTACTGGGTTTAGAAAGCACGACTGCGAGATTTCTCGATCACTGAGGTGAAGCTCACGCGAGATAAAAGGAGCCGTTTTAGAGAGTTCCGCGTGTGGCACAGGCTCCGTGTTTGGCGGCCGTCGGCCGTCTGGTTTTCTCCCAGTAGCCCCTGCCGCGCAGCAGCCCCTCCCCAGTTCCCCTGCCCATAGCCCCCAGCAACCACCAGTCCGCTTTCTGTCTCTGGATTCACCCGTTCTGGAGATTTCTGATAAACGGGATCATCCCCTCCGTGACCTTTTGTGTCTGGCTTCCTCCACTTCCCGTGTTTTCGCGGTTCCTCCGGTGTGCGGCGCGCACCAGTCCTGCGTTCCTCGTAGCGCGAGTCCGCTGTGGGGACGCACTGCGTGGCTCCTGTGCCGAGGGGGCTGGATGGCCGCCGCGCTCCGGCTGCCGGGGGGCTGCTGTGAGCTCGCGTACCAGCACTGGTTTGAATCCGTGTTTTCGGTCTCTCGTGTGTGTTCTTGGCCGCACAGTCGCTGGATCAAATGTGCTTCGCTTACTGAGCACCTGCCGCACAGTTTTCCGCAGCGGCTGCGCCATTTTACAGCCCCTGCCCCGCCCGCAGCGCGGGAGGGCGCCGGTTTCCCCACAGCCTCACGGACACTCGGTTGTTGTTGTTTCCGATTTTTGCCGCACCGGTAGGTGTGAAGCACGTGGTTGTGACTGCCCTTCCCGGAAGACCGACGATGTCGAGCCTCTTTTCTTGTTCTGCGGCTCTTAGTGTGTCTTTGGGGAAGAGACTTCAGAAGTCTTTCGCCCGTTTTCAAACTGGGCTGTTTGTCTGTTTACCGTGACGTCACAGGAGTCTTCCCATGCCCTGGACACGAGCCCCTCACCGACTACGCGACTTGCAAGTGTTTCCCCACCGTTCTGGAGGTCGTCTTGTCATTTCTTTGGTTCGTATCCTTTGATGCGCTGAAGCCTGTGATTTGATGAAGGCCAGTTTGTCGAGTCTTCCGTAGCTGCTGCTTCTGGTGTCCTGGCTGAGAAATCTGTTGTCAAATCCAGAGTCGGGAAGATACACGGCTGTGTTCTCCTCGGAGCGTTTCGTAGTTCTAGCTTTGTTGCAGGGTCCCGATCCGTCTCGGTGTTTGTTTGTTTTTGTTTTTATAGATTTTATTTATTGATTTGAGAGAAAGAGAAAGAGAGCCCAGAGGGAGAGGGAGAGGCAGAAGCGGACCTTCCCACAAGAGGGAGCCCAGCGCGGGGCTTGATGCCGGAACCCTGGGATCATGACCTGAGCCGAAGGCAGACGTGTAACGGACTGAGCCCCGCAGGCGCCCCGTCTGGTCGCTTTGGACTTAATTTTTGTGTGTGTCCAGTTTCGTTCTTCAGCATATGGTTTCCAGTTGTCCCTGGACGGTCGGCTGAAGGCACTGTTGTCTTGCCCGGGGTGGTCCTGGTCTATTGGCCGTAGAGAGACGGACTCTCTGGCTTTCAGGACTCTCCTGTCTGCTCCGTCGTCTGTATGTCTGGCCTCATGCCAGTATCACCGTGTCTCAATTCCTTTGCTTTATAGTAAATTTTGAAATCAAGGCATGTGAGTTCTTTAACTTTGAGGTTGTTTTGGTTATTTGCAGTCCCTGGAGATTCCTTTTGAAGTTTAGGATCAGCTTTTCCATTTCTGTAAAAAAAAAATGCCATTGAAATTTGGATCGGGATCGTACTGAATCAGGATTGTATTGAATCTGTAGATGGCTTTGGGAGTATTTCCATCTTAATACTGAGTCCTTGAGTCCGCGGACACAGAAATATTCCGTTTACCCAGATCTCCTGCAGTTTCTTCCAGCAGTGTTCTGTTTCTTTCACCATCACGTCAGACATCTCTTTGGTTAAACTTATTCGTAAGTATTTCATTCTTTTTGATGCTGTTATAAATGGACTTGTTTTAGGGATTAACTGCCAGATTATAGAAATACAACTGATTTTACAGTTGTATTTTTTATTTCATTGTTACTATTTTTTTAGGACTTCATTTTTACTGTATTCTCCATGCCCAGCACGGGGCTCGAACTCACAGCATTTGGGTCCTGCCAGCTGAGCCAGCCAGGCACCCCTGATTTTGTGTTTTGACCTTGTATCATGGAATGTTCTGTCGGTGAGCTCCTGGAATCTGCGTACAGATAGTGTTACCTCTTCTTTCCATTTTACTTTAGTTTCTTGCCTCGCTGTTCTGGCTAGCACCTCCCACACGGTGTTGACTAGGAGTGGCGAGGGGGGAAGCTTTGCAGGCTGCGGCCACTGACTATGATATTAGCGGCGTGTTTTCCATAAATGCCCGTTACTGGGTTGAGGAAGTTGCCCCTCGTCCTGGTGTGTTGTGTGTTTATACCACAACGGGTTTGGATTCTGTCTGGTGCTTTTTCTGCATCCGTTGGTGAGTCGGTCGTGTGGTTTCCCTTCATCCTTTTAACAGAGTCCAGGTGATCCTGCGGTGAACCGCCTTTGCACGCAGCCTGTGAGCTGGAACCTGAGTCGGTCAGTTGAGTGGGGATTCAGAATAAGGGTTTCATGTCTTATTTTTAAAGTTTTTCAGTTTCTTGAGGAAATCTAAATACATTTTTAAATACCATGGAAGAGATGTGTCCGTTTTCCTCTTATTTTCACGCCAAAGGCTGATAGAAGCATATCGGGGTGATGGTGGCCAAAAGATCGCAGCATCGCGTGGTCAGCACGGCAGCAGTGGAGGGCCTTAGCGACGGTCGGAGGCCCCCAAGCCATGAAAGGAAATACACAGTGGAAGGGACAGGTCGGATCCACATTAGCATTGAGTATGTAGAGATGACAGGACACAGATTAGGGCTGGACTTTGGGGTTTCTGTTTTGTTTCACTGGTCTGTGTGTTTGTGCACCAGTATTGTCATAAGAGTATTAGAAATATTCTAAAACATGATTCTTAGAAAATTTCTCACTCATAAAACTATTAATGAATGGAAACAGTATTGAAAAGAGAATTCTTCCCAGATTAGCTTATCCATTGTTAATAAAAATCCACTGAAATTTTAGTGGTTGATAATCACTAGACTTTAATTCACTCGTGAAACTGATCACTTCGTAGTGTTCGGGGTAAATCGGGTGAACCCTGGAGGGGAGAAAGCTGGATGCGGGCGTGTGTGTGTCCGCGTCCCGCTGTGCTGACAAAAAAGTCACAGAAGAACCTACAGATAAATAGACATCTCAGCCTCTGTTGGGAAAAGACTGTCTTATAAGACCGAAAGCAATGAGGAAGAGAGCCGGAAAGGCGTATTAATGAAAGCTGTTTCTGGATTTAAAAAGTGCCATGAATTCAAATTAAAACATAGTGCCACGGAGGGAAGAATGATACACGTTTCCTCAGGAGTTTTACATATCATCAAACCAGTGATTAACAGGTAGATTACATGTCTTCATTCATATATCTTTATGTCTCCGTCTTCAAAAACGGGCATTGTGCTGTCTGCATTCTTGAGTTAAATTTAGAGCATCTGAAGTTCAGCCTGTTTTGGTCATCGTGGTACCGTTGACCCTTGAACAATACAGGGGTTGGAACTCGTGATGCCTAAAAACTTTACTACTCATAGTCTCCTGTTGGCTGGAAGCCCTACCTATGACATCAACAGCTGATCAACACATATTTTGTAGGTCACTTGATTAGACACTCTGTCCTTAAAATAAGCTAGTGAAAAGAAGATGTTACGAAAATCATATGGTGGGGCCCCTGGGTGGCTCCTGCCTTCGGCTCAGGTCATGATCCCAGGGTCTTGGGATCGAGCCTCGCATCGGGCTCTCTGCTCAGCCTGGAGCCTGCTTCCTCCTCTCTCTCTGCCTGCCTCTCTGCCTCCTTGTGATCTTTTAAAAGATTTCTTTTAAAATCTTAAAAGAAAAAATCTAAAAAAAAAGAAAGTCATACGGAAGAGAAAATACATTTACAGTGCTCGACTGTATTTATTGAAAAACATCCACATCTCAGCAGCCCTGTGCAGTTCAAGCCTGTATTGTTCAAGGGCCACTGGTAGTTGGGTTCTAGAAAGCACACGTGTGTGGTTATGTCATGCACATGGGCTGCAGATGCTGAACTGCGGCTCCTGGGCCTAATGCTGTTCATCCTATGCCTTTGGTCACAGCATTTCCGTCAGTCGCTCAGTATTTAACCTCGTTTTATGTCTTTTTTCTTCGAAGACACTTTATTTAACACGTATGAGAGGGTCTTTTGTTTTTTCATTATTTTTCTTTTTAAGATTTTATTTAGCAGGGGGAGGGGCAAGGGGAGAGGGAGAGACAGGTTCTCTGCCGAGCAGGAAGCCAGAGGCGGGGCTCCATCCCAGGACCCTGGGATCCTGACCTGAGCTGAGCAGACACTGAACCGACTGAGCCCCCCAGGCGCCCCAGTTTTATATGTATTGTTGGTTCCTTCACACGGAGCTCAGGGCCATCGGCACTACGACTCGTGCCTGACCTGCAGCTGGTCTAACAAACTGTTCTCTCCTGAGACGCGAGACGGCGCTTCAGCGCTGTGCTCTGTGCTCGGGCCGTCCGAAACAGAATCACCAGCCACAGCACAAAATGTGAACCGTGGCAATGAAGAAGCCCCTGACGAAGGGTTTTTTTACAGCGCGGGCCAAAGCAGGGGGCAGACTCAGCTGGGCGTGTGCAGGGGCCTTGCCGCTCTGCCCTAGACCTTGGGTGTTGACTACGAAGAAACTTTAGCAAATGGCTGATGCACAGGTACAGACCTGTGAGGTCTGTGAGGAACACCTGTCGTGCTTTTATTTCCTCTCTACTTTAGCTTTAGGATTAGGTCTGTCTTCCCAGGATATTGTCTAGTGCGCAGATCGTCAGTAGTTTAAAGCTGTGCTCTGTTTACCACTTAGGTTAAACTAAAATACAAATACAAAGCAAGAATCTTTCTGGAGGAAAGCCTTTCGTTCGGAGTCCTGGGGGAGCACGGCCGAGGCGTCACCGAGCATTTCGGGATCAGTGTAAGTTCTCATCTGGGGCGGGACCCGTGAGCTCATGGTGGCTGCTCACAGCATTGTGGTCTGTTGACTCGGCAGCATTTGAACATGTTTTTCTTAAAATCAATGAGAATTCCCTAAAGTCATCCTTTAGAAAATACCATGGTGGCAGTGGAATGATATACTTTCTGGTAGTTATAATTCTGAATCCTGTTATTTCCCTTTATGGGTGTTAGATAGTCATGCCTTCTTTAGAGAGTCAGAAGCAGTGCCGGCACAGACGATGCACAGGCTCGAGGTTCCAGCCGGCTGGAGTGAGTCGGGCACGTGTTCTCTTGCTGGTGGGAAAGGAGCCCCAACTGCCCCACCTTAATGGTTGGTGCCCTGGAACCCCGGGGAAGCAACGTCAGCCTGTCCTCAGGACCTGTCTTCACCCACCACTGTGTGACCGGTGGGGATGGAGGGAACTTTCCTGCAGATCCTGTGCATAAAAGTTTTGCAACCTGTGTTAAGAAGTTGAACTGAAGGGGCGCCTGGGTGGCTCAGTGGTTTGGGCTGCTGCCTTCGGCTCGGGTCATGATCTCAGGGTCCTGGGATCGAGTCCCGCATCGGGCTCCCTGCTCCGCGGGAAGCCTGCTTCCGTCTCTCTCGCTCTCTCTCTCTCTCTCTCTTTGCCTGCCTCTCTGCCTACTTGTGATCTCTGTCTGTCAAATAAATAAATAAAATCTTTAAAAAAAAAAAAAAAAAAAAGAAGTTGAACTGAAGAACATGAAAAATCATCAGAGATTACCTGTATCCCACCAGCAGTACGGTCCAGAGAAAAATGGAGAGCCGGACGAGTATCACACAGAATGAGATTGACACATTCTCCTCAAAGACAGACTGACATTTGGTGATAAATGCAGTGAGGAAAAGTGCATAATATGGACCTTATTTGGGTCCTGATTCCAGCAAATTCTGCAGAAAGCAAGCTTTGTGAGACAGGTGTTTGAACACAGAGTATGTGACGATATTAAGAAATTTTTCACTTTTTAGGTGTGAGAGTAGTTTTGTGACTATGGTTTTGGAAAGGTCCATGTCCTTTAGAAGTGCACACTGAGACGTTCACAGCTGGAACTGTGTGAAGTCTGGGGTTTGCTGCAGAGAAACGATGAGGGCAGTGCAAGGTGCACGGTGGTTCACGAGCCGGTAATTACTGAACCTGGCGGTGAGAATTGTTTCTCTATCCTCTGTACTTACTGTGTGACTGAAATTTCATAACGAGGTTTTTTAGAAAGAATGCACAGATTTCCTTGCTGGGTGTGTGGACCATTCAGGAACCCCCAGATGCACTCAGACCACCTGTCATCGCGGCCATCAGTGAGTGACTCAGAATGGCTGCCACGTGTCCGGGGTGCAGACCGGACGCTGCTGCAGAACGTGAGAGTCCGCGGGGCGCGGACCTGAGAAGATGCTGGGGACTCAGGAGCCCACAGGGCACAGAGTAATTGGTTTCATTTTTGAAAAGTTGAAAGTAAATTGAATGTAGGGATAAAATGCTCAAACTCTGATCGACTAGTTTCTGTTACCTCAGGCACCTTCCGAGGGAAGGCCAGCTGGGCCACTATTTTATTCCTCTGAATATGTTTTGTATGAAGCAGTTTGGGATTTCACCTTCTTTTAATTTCTCTCCTGCCACTGTGAATGAATCGTGCGTGCGGGATGAAATGGCCAAAAAGAGTAAAGTGGGCGCCTTTCCGGAGGTGCACTTCGGAACATCTCTCCTTGTAACGATGAATTTTGTGTGGTTTATCCTTTGTTTGCAGGTGGGTGCTTTGTTTCCCTGAGATGTCGACCTGATCAATGCGAACCTTTGTCTGCAGGCTGGATGTCTGTCTTTAACTTTTTTTTAAATTGAGGAATGACTACTGCGGTTCCACTTTCTTGGCAGATCGATGATATCGACCTCATCAGCGCCAACATGGAGAATTCCCTCGCGTCCGTCGGAGGTTTCTGCTGCGGCAGGTCGTTCGTGATTGACCACCAGGTGGGTTCATTTTGGAAAACGAGCAACGACTGAAACCAGGGGTCACACTGGTCGTGGTGAGAAGTTGTCAGCATGTGATTTCCAGTCACAGAATTTCATTCTGACTTACTTCCCCACAGTTTTTATTTAAAAGTTGATTTGTTAGTAGAGTCGCTCAGTATTTACTTTCGAAATTACCTCCCTTTTTAAGAAAGTCTTATTTGTGTCACAAGTGTAACTTGTGTGCATGTGTGGGTCCTAGCACTTTACTCTTTGTACACACCCGTCAGAGATGGTGCAGATCTGGGGCCGTTAAGGTTTCTAGCCAAAAAAAGAGAGCAGCATACCTGTGTCTCTAACTTGTGCGTTTCTTCTCAGCGCCTTTCTGGCCAGGGGTACTGCTTTTCAGCCTCACTCCCGCCGCTGCTGGCCGCCGCTGCCATCGAGGCGCTCAATATCATGGAGGAGAATCCAGGTATGGTCGTCCGAACCCAGGACACCGGGCACCGCAGTGACGTCAGACAGGCTGCTGGCGTGCTCTCAGAGGAGTTCGCTAGAGGGAAAGTGTTTCCCTCCCAGAGCTGTGCCACCGCGTGGCGCTGCCCGGCATTCCCAGGGAGAGTGGCGGTGCAGACCTCATGCAGCCTCAGGAATCCGTGTAGAGCTGCTCCCCGCCCAGGAGGCGAGCCAGAGCCGGAGCAGGGCTGGCTCCCAGGATGGGCAGCAGTGCCAGGAGGAGGGGCGGCTCTGGGCTAGTCGTCACTGGAGAAGTTAGCTGAAGTGCACTGCTGGATCTCAGGAGTATGATTTCTAGCTTGCCTGGTTTCTTCCCTTCAGCCTTTGACTCACGAGTTGGTACCACGGCCAAACCCGGTTACCAACCGTTAAAGGTTCCTTACTGGGCCAGTTTGACTAAATGTCAGATGTGCCTTTAGGCTGCGGCAGCACTCCTCACAAAGCCTAAAACAGAAATGAAGAGCCTGACCTGGTGTTTCTAAATTTAGAATTTTTTAAGTTCCTAAGTTCTTAACAGTTTTAGTTCAGAGAATCAGGAACTACGAGTGTTTCTGGGTGCACATTCATAAGCTTGCTTCTCAGAAGGCCTGGCGCTCCTGCCTCTTGCTAGATATTTTATTTTTTTTTTTATTTTCCATGGATAAAATATGTAGATATCAAGGAAAAGATAGAAAACATTACTACAGTGTTTATCTTTTACCAAATTGTTCAGGGTCCAGAAAGTTATGTATTTGTACCCTTTTATTAGCCAGATTCTTTGTAGCATCTGATGAGAACAAGAGCCACTGTTTTGTTGTGAAAAACCTCCTCTCAGATTCTGCTGATACTGGGTAAGGAGCCGCCAGGGCACGTGTGCCGGTGACCAGGGCTCGGGCCCCAGCAGTGTTCCTGTCTGTGTGCTAGTGGTCTGCAGGAGGGTTGGCAGCATTTCTATTGATGAACTTTAAAAATCTTGAAAAATATTTTTACATTAGTAATATCAGATCTTCTAGATACACTATCAAGAGCATTTTTTTTTCCATGCAGGTATTTTTTTAGTTTTGAAGGAAAAGTGCGAACGAATTCATAAAGCTTTACAAGGGTAAGTTTTCTATATTTTCAACCAACTTAAAGTCTGTCTGTACCATATTTAAACAACTAGTGAAAATTTTTGAATGTCACCTTCTTGGTTTTGAGTATATTTAATAGGCTTAGATCAGTTCAACTGAATTACAACTGAAAAAGGAGAAACTGCATTCAGTCAGATTTGTCTGTGGGCTTGAAGCCAGAACATCCATTTCTGGTTGAAGAACCATGACTTTGTTTTCCTAAAAAGGGGACAAGCTCACTGGCAGTATAGTGATATATACAGTACAAAGGCGAAAATAACCACCAAACATGCTACCACGCTCGGGTGAACGTGGGAGAATCGCTACACATCTGTAACGATAAAATGATGTCATTATGTCACATCTGCACAGGTAAAATGGTACCATTATACGCTATAGAATTAGTTGACAGTGGGTTCGTACTGGCCATAGTTCTTGGAAAATAGTTACTAAGTTTTATTTTAAATTAAAACAAGAAAAACAGGTGGAATTGAAATGAACCTTAGGAATTTTTACTTGTGTTTGTCTTAACTACACAAGAGAAACTCTTTAAGATTTCTCTGGAATGGAGAAAAAAGTTCAGGTGGGTCACACCTTCGTGCAGATTCCTGGTCTTACAGATGACCTCACGCCGCCCGAGGTATTCCCTTTGCCTTTCCTACGGCGCAAACATGTCTTTTCAGTCATGAAAGTCCCACCTGTTGACAGATGTGGAAGCTGGAAGCTTTTCTAAAGGGCAAGGACAGTGAGTAGATGAGCAGATCGCAGCTGTTCCAGATACAGTGACGTTCTGGGTGTGTACACGGCAGTAACAGAAGTTCTTCTTGCATGATTTATGGCTAGGAGGTATTATTCGTGTTGGTTCCAGTTACTCGGCTTATAAAATATTCATATGCCAGCACAGTACAGCATGTTCGAGTCACTTGGGGCCCTGCATTCTGTCTAGTGGTGTCAGCGTGTGCACCTCGTGAGGCCGGCGCCGCCCCTTCCCTGCTCTTCTGCCTTTGCCTCCCGCCAGGTCTCCAGGCCCCACCCGCACTCCACGCACTGCGCCGTCCGCGCACCGCCTGGCTCCACTGCTTTCCCTCAGACTCCCTCTTCTCTCACAAGTGCGTACACGCACGGGCATCCGGACCAGTCTTCCGTGGAGTTACAACTGGAGAAGTGTCTCCTGCCATCATAGCGCTTCCGCATGAAGGGCCAGCACCTTTGGCTGTCCCCTCTTTTTTGTCACCCTTCCGGAGTCATTTGATGAGCACTGGGTACACTCCACCGTCTTGTCTCCTAACTGCCTCTTTCCCTGGAAGACCCCACCTTCTCCTCAAGCTGCCCGTTGTCGCTTCTCCTTGTAGCCAGTCTTCTCTGGAGTTTGCACTTTGTCCTCACGATCTGCTGTCCAGCAGTCTGTCCAGACTCCTGGTGGTCTGTTTCATTCTGTTCTGATGATGTGTGAGTCCTGTGCTTCTGTCTTCCTGCCAGCGCCTCAGACATCTTAGTTCTTTTTCTTCTCTTACTGCGTTGGTGTAGGTCGCTAACACACTATTGACATCTTCTGTCACAGGGGTGATGTCCCCGTCATTCCCCGTACAAAAGCATTTCCTCAGTAAGTATGAAATGTCATACTGAAAGTTTTCTGTACATGGTACTTATCAAATTATTCCTAGATTTCAAGGCTTTTTTAAAAATCATGGATTTTTGCTGAATTATGTTGTTAGGATTCTTCTGGTGTTAAACCATGCTTGCTTCTGGAGTGAATCCCTATTTGATTACGGTGTATTTTGGGGCACTGTTCTGCAGCCTGGTTTATTGAAAGGTCCTAGTAGGATTGATTACATTTAAGGAGAGGAGACACAAATTGCAGTGCTCATTGGTGGTTTTAAAGGCAGTTGAAGTTGGCTTCTGGCATCTCACACGATGCTTGACGCACAGTAGTCATTCAGTAGAGCTTGGTGAGTCCTAAATGTGCTACGAAGTACCTTCTGTGCTAATCTCATTCTGAGAGAGAAGCAGAGCCTTCTAAGTGAAGCTGGCTAATCAGAGGCAATCGAAAATGTTAGCTCGGGGCCTCCGGGTGGCTCAGTCAGTTAAGCGTCTGCGGGCAGTTCAGATCATGATCCCAGGGTCCTGAGATCGAGTCCCACATCGGGCTCCTTGCTCAGCGGGGAGTCTGCTTCTCCCTCTGCCTCTGCTCCCCCTGCTCGTGCAGGTGTGCTCTCTCAAATAAGTAAATAAAAGTGCCTTTTTTTTAAAGAAATTTTAAAAACGTTTAGGTCATACAAATATGTCACCATTTGTAGCCTAGGAGATGAGTCAAAAATCAAACTATTATTAGTATCAGATAAAAATGAACTTTGAATGAACCTGTGCTGCGGTTCTCTTGCCATCTATAGTGAACATTTGAAAATGCAGGATTTCACTCCTAAGGAGAACTCTCTCCCCACCTGAGAAGCTACAGATGTCTATGCTGTTAAGTCTTAAGAAAGATGAAAATAGTCACTGAGGCACATTATCAATCCTAGGGAGTCCTGAAGGAAACCGTGATAGGAGACAAGGCTGTAGACGCTTCCCTGGAGGAGGGATTTGGGAGGGAGGCCCCAGGAGCGGTCCTCAGGCTGGGACCTGGCTTCCTGACCGGCTGCAGAGCAGAGGGAGGGGGCAGAGGAGGGGGGGTTTGCAGGCCAGGGCGCAGGGAGCGCCTGCAGGAGTGAGCCAGAGGCGTCTGCGGGGCAGCGATCGCCTTCCCAGCCACACTCCCAGAGCGCCCTGCAGGAGGGTCTAGACCGGCGGCCCCGGGCAGGAGCGTGGATTTCAGCTGTCCCTCTCGGGGCTGGAGCCGCCGCGTGAGGCTTCCTGGAAGAGCCACCAGCTGCCATGAACGCCGGCATCAGTCGGTTACTTAGGTGTGGGACATGCTGGTGCCCAGAAGGGACTTAATGCTTGTGTGTGTGTTTCCTTTCAGCATTTCTGGGTTGAAAGTGGTGGGGGAGCCCCTTTCTCCGGCGTTTCACCTGCAGCTAACAGACAGCACCGGGTGTCGGGAAGAAGACGTTAAACTGCTTCAGGAGATTGTAAATCACGTAAGTATGTAGTTCTTCTTCCCGGAACCCAGGCCGTGTCTCACGTCGAACTGGGAGCCTTCCCTGCGCTTAGCAAGTCCAGAGCCAGGCTTGCACAGGCGCGGGCTACGTCAGGAGTCCCGACGCTCCCGCAGAGCGGGGCCAGCTGTCTGGGCTGAGCCCCCAGCGTGGCCCGGAGACCGGACAGAGTAGTCTTGTAACCCAAAAGGAGGACAGGCCACTCGCTCCTTTACCAGGCCTGATTTGGAGGTCGATTTAAATATCTTCCGAAGGTGATTTTACCACTAATTGTAACTTCATCATTAACTGAGAAGTGCCTCTCTGGGGAAGATCGCGTGCCCGTCCGTGCTCAGCAGAGCCGCGTCTCCGGAGCCGGCCCCGCTCACTTGCTCCGCGCGGCTGCCCGCTGCCCTCCCTCACGGAGGGTCGGAAGTGGCCAGGCAGCACCGCGGGCGAGCGGAGGGTGCTGGGGGCCCTGCCTGTACCTGATTCTTCGGTCCAGCTGGCATGCATGTGAGAATGAAAGCAGCTGCATTCTGCCTCTCTGTCCTGCTCGTTCTGACGCTCCTTCCAAAGGCTCTTGCTCTGAGCTCTTGCCACCGGACGTCAGGGCGAGGGCTGTCCTTTGTGGTGTCCCTTTGCCTGGCTGTGGCCACGTGGTCATGCCTTTGTCCCTGGTCGCGTGGCTGCTCAGTATGGAGACGCAGGTGACGTCAGCCTCTGCTTCCCAGCTTGCTTCAGCTGTCCTGCGTCCCACAGTGTGAACTATGTCACTTAGAAAGATGCACCATGGAGGGCTCCACGCAGGCCCTCTGGAGTCGGTCGTCTGTAAAACCAAAGCAGACGCAGAATCTGAGATTCCCGCTGAGGAGGTGTGGGAGATGGTGAGCTGTCAGGCTGCGGCGACTCTCCCCTTCCGAGTGCAGAGATGCCACAGGAGTTCCCTTGGGCTCAGCTCTGCAAGCGTGAGGAAAGACAGACGCCCTCGCACGGGATGAAACATCCCAGAGACACCTTCTACCACCTCGGCACTTGGACCGCGCGGTCACTCGAGTACATACAGACCTGAGAGAAAGTGCAGCCTCCCTGTGCTTATGTGCGGCACCAGAATTGTGTATAAATTAAGTGCAAGCTTAATGGACACGGCGTACAAGGCAGAGCCGTCACGGTGGCTTCTGTGACAGGCGAGCTTGTGCGCTGAGACTGTCCAGTGTGGGGCCGGATGCAGACTTCTGCAGAGCACCCTCCAGGAGCCACAAGCCCCGTCACTCCAGGCTCCTTCACACGGCCCCCTCCGCACGGCTGTCGGCCCTGGTTCCACGCTGCGGGACCTGGGCCGCCCCTGCTGCCGGGGCGCTCGTTCCCATGAGAGACCCGGCAGTGGGGTTCCTTCCACGGGTGCCAGAGACGCTGCAGAGGGTGAGCGAGAAGAGCATCGGATACACAGGCCATGCTTGCATTGCTCATCCTGAGAACAGAAGAGAGGGCTAGAGTCTGCACAGCTCACGGAGACCAGACTCCGTCGGAGGCCCCAGCCCGAGACCGGCTGTCTCGAGGAAATCCTCATGAGAGCTGAATCCGGGAGCAGGGCGTCTAGGGAGGGACAAAACAGTCTGGAAACTGCATTTGCGCAAAAAAGAGTGCTCTGTCCTTGTGTCCGTCCGCGCCCCAGGCTCTGCCTCCCTGCTGGTCGTGCGGAGAGAGGACACTCCAGTGAGCTCTGCAGAGCACAGAGCTCTCGCCAGGGGCTTGTTGAGTGGCTGGACAAGACCCTGCTTTTAAACTGAGCGATGGTTTGTGTTTCTTAGCTGGCCAGGGCTAGGAGCAGAGCCAGTCCAGATGTTTTCAGGGTTAGCTCCCCCAGCACACACACCAGCTGTTGGGTCCGTAAGCGTCGGCTGTGGGGCCGCTGGGGGTTTCCGGTGGGGGGTGTGGCCTCGGGAGGGCAGCCTGGCCGCGGACGGCGTGGCCCCTCTTCGGGCTGACACCCTCACTGCCCAGCCCTGGGAATGCCTGTTCTTCCTTCATCAGTCCGCTGGCTCCGACTGATGCTTTTTCATAATTCACAGACCAAGAAATGCGAGTGTTTGTGAGCACGCTCGCAAGGTTGTACACCCCCCTCCCTCCAGAACATTTTCTTTTTTTTTTAAAGATTTTATTTATTTATTTGACAGAGATCACAAGTAGGCGGAGGGGCAGGGGGGGGGGGGGGGGGGGGGGGGAAGCAGGCTCCCCACTGAGCAGAGAGCCCGATGCGGGACTCGATCCCAGGACCCTGAGATCATGACCTGAGCCGAAGGCAGAGGCTTTAACCCACTGAGCCACCCAGGCGCCCCTTCCAGAACATTTTCGTCTCCTGAAAAGAAACCCTGATAAACCGTGACTTCAGTGTGATTTTTATACTTTCTTTATTTTGAGAGAGAATGTTTAAATTTTTTAAAAAAATGTTGGCAGATGGTTGTGGTATGGAAAAGCGACGCCGACAGTGGGGACTCCAGACTCTTGTAGCCTGGTAGGACCTGCTCGAAGGTAGGTGCGGAATGCGAGGAACTGCCGGTGTCTGGGATGGGAGTGGTCTGTCCCTGCGACCATCCCGGGGTCACTGTGCAGTCCGACCTCAGGGTGGTGCCCAGGACTTTGCTGGCACTGTTTCCCCGTGTCCTACTTCTGCTTTGCTTAAAATGGAAAGCCCTGGCCACCTGTGGCTACTTGAATGGAGTCAGATTAAAAGTGGGGTCTCGGTGCCAGACAGCCACACGGCTGGCACGGTGCCCTGGGCGGCGTGGAGCGGACGCTGCCGTAGGATGGTCATGCCGCTTGGGGCTGCTCGGGTTGGGGTCCTGGTGTCGCTGTTTTGCCTTCTCACAGTTGTAACTGGAGAAGGGAAGGAGCGCTGCGGTGGCGGATCGCATCCCAGAGTCCGCTCCTGTTGTAGTGAACCCATGTCCGCAGCCCGGGTGCCGACCTGTCCCTCCTCTTCCCGCAGTGCATGAACAGAGGCATCGCACTAACCCAGGCGCGCTACCTGGAGAAGGAAGAGAAGTGCCTCCCCCCGCCAAGGTTGGTGGACGTTACAGGGTGACTGGACCTGGGTTTCCTCCTCTCAGGACTCGGGATAAGACGTGTTCTGTTCTGGAGATGTTGGGAAGGCTGTGACAGGACACGGAAGAGTGTGTGCTGTACTACACAGTACGCCGTCGGGTTTCTGTTCCTAAACCGGCCATTTAGAAACTTCTCATGCTGAAGCCCCCCCCCCCCCCCCCCGGACGCGCTGTCCTCCCTCAGTTAACCCAGACGTGTGAGACCCCAGGACTGGGCTCCGGTCCGCAGAGGTCGGCCACGTCCCTAAGCTGCACGCGCTGTGCCGACCCTGTCCGCCTCGAGGGCCGTCCTGGGAGGGGCGTGTCCAGACAGTGGTCTCGACCCCACAGCTGGCCGGAGCGCCGTGTGGCACTTGAGCTGGCAAACACGTGTAAACCACCCAAGGGAAACCGGGCAGCAGTGGGGAAGATCTGGAGAGGTCCGAGAAGCCGTCTGCGGGAGGGGAGCGCTCGGACTCCTGATGTAGGATCAGTGCTCGTTCCTCAGCACTTCTGGGAGCTGAAGATGGAGACACGGGAGTGCTCGGGGCCGCAGCGCGGGGTCGGCGAGGCCGGAGGTGGAGGGCGCGGGCCGTTCCCGCTTGGAAGGGACTCAGGCTGCCAAGAGCAGGCGGTGCTCAGGCCTCACGTGTGGTCAAGTGTGTCAGACTCGCGGGTGCCCCTTCTAGCAGGGCGGGCAGTGGTGTCCAGACCCTCGGGTGCTTGTGGGGCCAGAGCACGGGCTTGAGAGGGACGAGCCAGAGGGCCCTGGAGAAGGGGGGTCCGGGGTGACACAAGTCCCGAGCACGTGCAGACGTGCAGGTCCAGGCTGGGCTTCTGGAAGACCGACCGCTGGCGGCCGCTCAGGTGCCCCGAAGGCCCTGCCCTCTCGGCCCTGCTGCACGCGCCGCGCGGTGAGGAGGGGCTGTCGGCGGCAGGCCCGCTGCTGGCCGCGCCGCCTCCCAGTAGGACTTGACGGGCCGAAGCAGGTGCGGGAGACGACTCTGACCATGTCCTGTGTCGTTATTTCCCAGCATCAGGGTTGTGGTCACGGTGGAGCAGACGGACGAGGAGCTGGAGAGAGCCGCGCGCACCCTCAAGGAGGCGGCCCGGGCTGTGCTGCTCTAGGCCGGGGCCTCGCGGCCGCCTCACAGCGCACACACGGGCCCCCGCGTCAAGCCTTGTGATCTGGGCGGGGCCTGCGGGGACCTGCGGGGACCTGCGGGGGTGGCCGCCGGCTGCGTGGGTGCGGACTTGCCACCCACCGCGGGAGGATCCTGGCTGGCTTTAGAAAGGAAACACATTCAAAGCCCAGGAGCTGGTTTGTTTTCAAGAAGAGAACTGATGACCGCAGATAACTGGTATTTAAACTGTGCTATTCAGGTCATCTACTGTGCTAGCATTTTATACTCTTTTTTGTTGCTCGGGGATGGAGCCTCCGTTCATCTCGTCTCTCCAGTAGCAGAGCGCGCAGCACTCCTTAGTGTTTCCTAGAATTCCGTCTCTGCCGCACTCGCGCCTGGAGGGACGCCATCCGGCTGGGGCACAGCCCCCTTCTCGAGGGTCTGACTCAGCCCTCGTCCTGCACAGCTCAGCGGCGGCTGATGTATGAGGAAACACATCTGTGTGACTATGACAAACTTCCTGTTGTGATATATTTGAATCCCAGAATTTTTACATACACTAAATTTTGATGTTCCGGCATTTCTGATAGCTAATCTTAACATCCCTAACCAGGGAGGGTGTAGTCGCTGTATTTCTTAAGTGATCACTAATTTAAGTCGAGGACGGCTTTATTTTAATAGAATGGACCTTCACATTTATTGTGTGTTGATTTCTAATCTGTCCTAGGAAGAGGGTCACTGTGATGTTCCCAGAATAGAAATCGTGTCCTTGATGTTTTAGGATATCCTGAATGTAGTCCTTTTTGTGGAGTGGGTTTGCCCGAGGACATGTAAACTACAGCCTTTCTCGAAGTGAAGGAAATTTACTTTTCCTGGGAGCTCACGGAGTTCAGATATCTGAAAATGTGAACGCACTAAACATAACGTTCTTAAGTTGCTCTTTAGCGATCTGTTTCTTCCTTAGCAAACCAGGTTTGGTCAACGTTTGTGCCTGGTGCCACAGGGTTGTGCGTAAATACTACACCATTGTTTCTTGTCTTAGTAAAGGTAAAGGAATAAAATTGTTTAAAAAAATGTATAAGAATGCCATTTTTATAGTGTGTGTTCATATTAACAAATGGTCTTCAACGTCTGTTTGAATAACCTATTTTTTAATGTTTAGTTTCTATTTTGCTGGAGGTATTTCGTACATACGTGCCTTGTGATTGCTGCTGCTTTAAAGGATACGGGACTCTCTTGGGGGATGAATCTTTTGCTTTATATTTTAATGAAATAAACCTACATTCCTAATAACTAGTCTATTTGCACGTGTAATATATTCAACAGAACAGTCTCTTGACTTTTTTGCGTACATTGGGTGGTAGTCTTAGTGTCTGTTTAGAAATTATTAATCAGATGTCGTGGTGCCTTTCTTCAGTGGCAAGTATCTGCGCTCCTGCCGGCTCCTGCTGGTCGCGCCTGGGCCACCCTAAGCTGTGCCTGACGTGGGCAGGTGGTGATGGCAACTTTTTTGAGTCACCATTTCACCCTCTAGATACTCATTGCTGTGTTTTAAAAATGACAGAAGTTGGGGCGCCTGGGTGGCTCAGTGGGTTAAGCCGCTGCCTTCGGCTCAGGTCATGATCTCAGGGTCCTGGGATCGAGTCCCGCATCGGGCTCTCTGCTCGGCGGGGAGCCTGCTTCCTTCTCTCTCTCTCTGCCTGCCTCTCTGCCTGCTTGTGATCTCTGTCAAATAAATAAATAAAATCTTTAAAAATAAATAAATAAATAAAAATAAAAATGACAGAAGCTCCTGAAAAGAAGGTGGAAACAACACACGGTGGTTAACTTCAGCCCTTGGGAAAGTCAGCGTTTTGAAGAAAAAAGCAAAACTAAAGTCTTTCTTTTAAAACTACACAGTGACCAACATCCAGTTATGGACGCCACAAAACATACCTGCTAGGAACAACAAAGCTGTATAGAAGTGAGGCAGGATGCTGAGAGAAAACTCTCGAATCTGAAGCAGGGCACACGTTTCTCGGAGACTCGGGGTTCTGGAGGGCTCTGTCTGTGACCGGGCTGGGGCAAGCAGCACGGAAGCCACTGGGGGACTGTTTTCACTTGGCACAGGTGCCCGCGGGGTGGGAAGAGCCGGGTGACTGCTCCCCGGCCGTTGGCTACAGCCAGGCTCCAACTCGGGAAACGTGGGGCCCCGGACAAGCGGGGCCAGAGAAGAGCAGTGTTCCAAAGCTGGAACTCCGGCACGGGGCCACACGCCTTTGTCTGTGCACCACGGAAATGCGCTGCCCCGTTGTAGGCTGTATTTCAGTAACAGAAACCGTACAATGTGCATTTTTATATCCATGAAAGAAGACAAGAATCAGATGTGCAGGCCTGACGCCGTCTTTCCTTGTGGGCGCAAGACCGTAGTATCCCAGACGACAGAACGTGTGAGGACGGTTATGGCCAAGTCCGTCTCCGTTATCTCTGTCTTCCCAAAACACTGTCCTTACGAGGACATCAAATAAAATCACTCCTAACACATCTACAGTATGGGTTTTGTCGTAGAGAAGACCTAGCCTTCGTGATCTTCCCCAGTGTCTCGTGAAGAGGAGGGGCCGGAAGGTTTAATGATGGCGGAGCACGCGTGCAGTAAAGCGTCGTCTCTGCAGAGCAACGTAGAAAACAACACTGTCCAGAGATTTGAGGGAAAAGAAATGTGAAGTCTCCAGACTTTCTTTCAGGTAGGGGGTTGGTAGAAAACAATGTTAGGTTGGAGCTGAGTACTGTTCACAAGCCCTTCCTGAAGAGTCTGCTGGGGGACCGCTCCATTGGATCAGGAAATACCTGGGGAAACCGGAATTAAAAGAGTAAGTTGAAAAGTATTTAACAGAAAAGAAAGCAATACAAGGAAGAACCGGGTACAAAATCCGCATGAAACGGGGAGCAGAAGCCCAACCAACCATAGAGATGATCGCGTTAGAACGTGAATGGACAAAACTTTCATCCAAAGGCTGAGCTTGGTCAACTACACGACAGACCATGCCGGGACACAGCACATTCAGAGACACGAAGAAGTGGAAAGTCAGGAGATGAACGATGTGCCACGCGATCGAGAACCATAAGCTCGAGTGACCAGTATCCGTGTCAGAAAGCCTCTTAAGACAAGAAATACTAGTACAAATAGCGATGTTTTGGAATGATAAAAAGTGTCTGTGAAGTGAAAGTACAACAGTTAGAGGTGTATGTGCCCCTAAAAGCAGCGACCTGACATCCTGAAGCAGAACTAGCGTAGTTGGAAGAACAGATCACGTAACAGTAGTAGTTGGAGACTTGAGCAAACCCGTCGTCCACAACTGACAGGACAGCCGGCCAGGAAAGGACACGAGGAAGGCCCGGGCGGCGCGTGATCCAGCTCGCGGACACCGGCCTGCGCCCTGCAGTCGTCCGCCGGGAGCCTGCGGGACACGGTCTCCCGCTGCACACGGCGCCTCTGGGGTAAGCCGCGTGCTCGGCTGTGACCAAGTCTCAATAAATTTAAAGATTGAAACCATAGAAAAATCTATGTTCTCTGCCCGCAACACAATTCAGTCGGAGATTCTCAAAAGAAAACCGGACAGGCTGCGGCAGCGCAAGTCCGCGATCAAAGAGAAGCCGCAAAGGAAGCCTCTTACACCTGCTGATCCGGCACGTGGAAGAGTCGGGCACGTGGAAGAGTTGGCGTGACGCGGCGAGAGCAGGGGCCAGAAGGCTCCGGAGCTCTAAATGCCGTGTCAGGAAAGAGGGGAACGTCCCAGTCAGTCACCTCAGCTGCTCCCCGAAGACACTGGAAAAAGACGAGCAAATGAGGCCTGAAGGGAGTAAAGAGTAGAGGAAATAAAACAGAAAAACAGAGGAAATCAGTGGAACTTGACAAAGCCTGCAGGACTGCGGAGACACAGGCTAGCCTGGGGCGACAGAGCCGGAGAAATTGGAAAGATTGCAGAAGGAGATCCCAAGTTTATGCCGGCCGGTTAGACAGCGTGAATGAGGAAGACACAGACTAACAGATTCCATAAGAAAAGTCTGAGTAAAAGGGTAACCAATACGTTGAATTAGTAATTTCACATCTTCTCCCAAAGTTGTCCGAATCCAAATGGCTTGACTCGTAAATTGTATCTAACGTTTAAAACACAAGCAATACCAATCATTCACAGGTTTATTTCAGGGGAAATGGAGGAGATGGGACCGTCTCTGTTCATCCTGTTTGATACCCATGACCCCAAAGCCAGACCAACTACAAGAAAAGAAAACGAATGTCTTTCCCTCCTGAACATGGGTACGGAAGTCCTAACTGCCAGTCACGGATTGTCTGGAGAATCTGGAGCGGGGAAGGAACTGGGCCGGAAAAGGGTAAATTCATCTGCAGCGACTCCATATGCAGAGACTCTTAAGGCACCGATTGAAGAGCTGTGGTGATAAGTGTGTTTAACGAGACCGGCCGATGCCGGACCCGTACATGAGGAGGGATCGTGTTTCTGTGCATTAGCAGCAATGTGAAATGAAATTAAGGAAACAATCCATAAATAATAGCATTAAAATAAGTCGGTAAATTTACCAATAGCTGTAAGACCTGTACACTGAAAAGTATACAAAGTAGAGAATATTGCTACGAGACATTAAAGATTTAAATAAATGGAGAGACATTCCGTGTTCCTGGACTGGAAGATTTCCCACATCGATGTACAGATTCAGTGCCGCCCTTTCCAAAATTCCTGCAGATTTTATGCAGAAATCAACAAGCTGATCCTAAAATTTATATGAAAATAGAGACCTATAGTAGCCAAAACAGTATTTTAAAAGAAGAGTAAAGTTGAAGGGTTTACACTACCTAATTTAAAGAGTTGCCACGGTACCTCCTGCAGTCAGCGAGACGTTATGGTACTGGTTCGAGGGGTCCCTGTGGAGCAGAGCTGAGCGTTCAGGAATCGGCCCTTACGCTTCTGGCCAGTTGGTGTGAGCGGTGCGCAATCCCGATTCACGAGGGAAAGGGCGGTCTTCTCCACGAATGCTGCTGAGAGAACTGTGTCCTGTAGGAGATCAGACGACGGCCACCCAGAGAATCCAGTCCTGATCCCTGGAACTTGTCGATTTACCTTCTCTGGAAAAGGGGGTTTGTGTATCTGTGATGCCGTTAAGGATTTTGAGATGAGATGGCCGTGGATTACAACGGAGCGCCCTCGACGCCCCCACACGTGTCCTTCTAAGATAGAAACAAAAGGAGGTGCCCCTCAGGCACGCAAGGTCACCCCGGGGCAGGGGGGGGGTTGTATGAAGACAGGCGGAGGGACACCAGCAACCCCAGAAGCTGCAAGCGGCAGGGAACGGGTTCCCCCGGAGATCAGGTGGGTTTTTGCCTTTATGACCCTTGATGTAAAGTAGACCCTTGCGGGGTCCCTGAGTGGCTCAGTGAGCTGAGCGTCTGGCGCCTGATTTTGCGCGGGTGGTGATCTCAGGGTCTGGAGGTCGCACCCCACGCTGCGCACGCGGCCGACTTCGCCTTCTCTCTGCTCCTCTCCCGCTTGCCCGGCCCTCCCTGCGCTGGAGCGCGCGCTCGCTCTCTCTCTCAAAACAAAATGGAATTTTAAAATGTTAGCAAAGTAAAACAAGCACAGGGTTAAAAAGTCAAATCGTATTGAAGGATTTCCACCCCAACAGCGCCCAGGCTCGGCCGCACTCTCAGGAGGAACCCTTCAAGCATTTCCCCTTTGTTCCTTCTGGGGAATAAAACACGGCCCTGCATGAGCTGGTGCCTGCCTTGCGTCACCCATCAGCCTGAAGTCCTAGTTAGGGTCCCCCGTTTGGAAAATGCTTGGTACGTACCCTCTCCCCTTTCCCCGTTTGAATCCCCCTTCCTGGTTTATTTTCCTCGGAGCTCCCAGTGGCCGCGCGGCCGGGACGCTCGCAGACCTGCCCTCAGTGTCTCCGTCTCACTGGGCAGACACGGGCATTTTGAGGTGACGAGAGCCGCTGGCCTCTTCCGTGCAGTCGGTGCTTCTGTGTGAGGACGTCCTCGCGCTGCTTGCTGTCCGCTGACTTCTGGTCTCTGACTTGCACGTTCAGGGCTTTATCTGGAGTCTGTCCTGGGCCCGGGATTCGGAAGGGGCCCGAGTTTATTTTTCTTCTCTGCTCCATAATCCCAAGTCGCCCTCTAAACAGTCCGTTGCTTCCCCATTCATTCATTTCTGTAGCTCATCTCACACCGCGGCTCGTACAGACGCGTGATCATCTTCAAACGGTCATTTTCTCTCTGCCTGTTCCTCTGTTCCTGCGTCAGCCTCGATAGGTCTTTATTAAAATGTGGCCCTGGGCCCCTGGGTGGCTCAGTCGGCTGAGTCTGACGTCACGCGGGTGGTGATCTCGGGGTCTCGGGATCGAGCCCGGCATTGGGCCCCTGCTCCGCGGGGTCTGCTCATCCCTCGGCCTCCCCGCCTCTCTCTCATTCTCTTTCTCAAGTAAATAAAGAAAATCTTTAAAAAACAAAAAATTAAAATACGGTCCTTTAACATCTGGCAGGACACACCCACCCTTTGTTTTCTCTAAAATTTAATTTAATATTCATAGATTTTTGTGTCTTTATATGTATTTTTAAATCATCTTGTTGAGTTCCTTTGAAAAAACCCAGCTGGAATTTCGGCTGACCCTGCGTTGCGGTCACATGAGGAGGCGCCCGTCTTAGCGTTAGACGTGAACACGCCTTAAGCGCGGTGTCTCGTGCTCATTCGGATCTGCAGTCTCCTGTGTCGGACTTTTGTTTCCCCACAGACGGATTTTGGATTCTTTTATAATTTCTAGAGATTGAATATTTTTAGCCATCGTAATTTGTATTTTATTAGATGTAGTAGAGTTCTTGCTGGCACAGAGAAAGACTACCCGTTTGTTGTTTGTTGTTCTCCGTTTTCTCGCCCACGTTTTGTTTAAATTCCTGTTAGTTAACACACAGTGTGGTGCTGGCTTCAGGGGTAGAATTGGGAGGTTCAGCACTTGGCGGAGAACACACGGTGCTGGCCACAAGCGCCCCCCTAACAGAGACTTGCAACAGTCCACCAGCCGGAGGGTCATCCTTGCGTGGGGGCCGTGCTTACCTCTGTATTGTTCCGATGTTAACGTATGTGCTGCCCCAGGGGGCACAAGACCATTAATTTTGAAAACTGATCTGGAA
Source organism: Mustela nigripes (assembly GCF_022355385.1). Taxonomy (NCBI): domain Eukaryota; kingdom Metazoa; phylum Chordata; class Mammalia; order Carnivora; family Mustelidae; genus Mustela; species Mustela nigripes. The sequence continues at coordinate 90,884,529 of NC_081565.1, read as the reverse complement.
AACGTGCCCAAGTCCTGCACACTTTCTAATACAGTTGACATTTAAACAGCACGGGTTTGAGTTGCGTGGGTCCTCTTATACGTAGCTTTTCCCAGGAAACAACCCAGTACTCTGAAAGAATTTTTTTATGATCTTTTAATATCATTTTCTTTCCTCTGGCCTACATTCTTGTCGAAGTTCAGTACCTAACACACAAAATATGGGTTCATCGGCTGTGTTCTTGCTAAGGCTCTGGTCAGCACTGGGCTATTATTAATGGTTGAGTTTGGCGAAGGGGACGGGGTCCAGCGTTTCATGGGGATTTTCTACTGCGTACGTGTCAGTGCCCCCAACCCTCATGCTGTCTAAGGCCCAACTGGGGTTTGGGGGTTCTTCTGTTTTCTTTCTCTAGGTAGATGTTCATTATTTTTCTTATTTCCTTTTCTTTAGTCACAGCACTGCCCAGATCTCCAGAGCCATGTTAAATGGTGGCACCGGCCCTGGGCACCCTCACCTTGTAATGAATCATAGAGAACGTCCATCTAAAGTCTCTCTGTGACATTTCTCCACTTAAGTTAATGCTGTGGGATTGTTGGTACGTAACCTTAGCAAGGGAAGGAAGCTTGGATTCTCTGAGAAACAGACAGCAGCGTGGAAACAGGCGCGCAGGTGATTTGGCCCGTCTGGCCTGCCGGTCTGAAGGGTGCCGTTGGTTGGATTTGAATGCCGAACCAGCCTCACAGCCCCAGGACAGCCCCCCGCCCCGTCCCCGCGTGGTCATGATGTACAGTTGTTCTAATACATCACTGGTTCATTTTGCTACTGTTTTGTTGAGAACGTATGCATCTAAATTCATGAGACATGTTGACGTCTGGCTTCATGTGCACGTCCTCTGTGTTGTGCCTTGGTACAGGTGACCGTGACCTCATAAAATGGGTGGGGAAGTTCTGCCTCCCCTTCTCGGCACGGGCAGCCGTCTTGTGAAATGGGTGTTCATTCTTTACATGCTGGAGAAATTCTCTATTGGAAAACATCTGGACCCTGGAAGTTTCTTTTTCCAGGAACTTGTAAATTACAGATCCTATTTTTTAAAGCTTCTAGGAAGATTCATGGACTGTTTTATCTTGCTGGGTTTAGCAGTTTGTGGTTTTCCAGGAATTAGCCCATTTCTTCTAAGTTGTCAGATTTCTGACACCCGTGACAACCTGTGTCCGGCCCCTTTCATTTTGTCGGTGGCGATGTGTGCCCTCTCCTTTTATCCTGTCCGCTGAGCGAAGGGCTTGTCAGTTTTATGGATTTTCTTGACAAATACGGTTTTTGTTTCGCTAATTCTCTCATTTCTATGTTTTTATTTTCAGTGGTTTCTGCCTTTCTAAAAGTTCATCCTTTCTACTGTTTCGTTGCTGTCGCGATCCTCCCTTTGTCTTGTTCCAGCCTCGCGAGCTGGAAGTTAGGTCAGTGATTGATGCGTTTTCACTTTTCTAATGTGAACATTTATTGTCTAACGGAATCACCGTATTGGCTGAACCCCACAAACTTTGCTATGTTGTATTTTCAGTTTCGTTTCAGTTTTCATTCAACCCTCATTTATTTTTATTTTTAGCTTTCCTTTGGGCCTTCAGCTCTGCCCACGGAGTATCTAGAAGTGTGTTGTTGAATTTCCAGGACTGGGGATTGCTCGGTTGTCTTTCCCTTACTGATGTCCAGTTTGATCCTGTTGTGGTTCGAGTTCACACTCCAGATGGTCGGCTCTCTTTCAGGTTGGTTCAGGTTTGCTGTATGACCACGGATGTGGCCTCTCCTCACGGCCAGCGTCCTGCTCTTGTTGGGGGCGTCCTCGGGAATGTCAGGCAAATCCGGGGACCGTGCTGGGGCTCCGTCCTCCGCAGCCGGGCGGGCTTTGTCTCCAACAGTAAACGTGAGCGCGGGGCGCTGAAGTCCCCGGCTACGACTGTGAACTAACCCGTTTCTCTGTTCTTCTCCGGCTTTTTGCTTCACATAGTTTGAAACCTTGCTGTGTGCTACTCACAAGCGGGGACTCCCAGATCTGCGCGGGTTGATGAGCCTTCACCATTCTGTGAGGCGCTTTTTGTTATTACCGTCACTGTTGCTTCTCCTGTGACTCATCCTTGCGCGACGCGGCTTCCCCTTCTTTCCCACGCGCCTGCGGCACTGTTCTGAAGTCATTTTCTCGTAGACCGCACGTCATCGAGTCGCGCGTCGCCCGCTCTATCTCTACTTTTTCCGTTCTTAAGTTTTTCTCTTTCCTGAAGGATAATAGATCTCTGTCTTGTAACCGGCATATTGATACCGTAGCATGTGACGTAGTCATTCGTCTGTTGAGCTCAGGTCTGCCGCTCTGGTGCTTTGTTCTCTCTGTCCGCAATCTTTATTCCTCTGGCTTTCTGTTTTGTTTGTTTTGGTTTTGTTTGGGGGGGTTGCTTGCTTTCTTGAGAGTTACGTGAACATTATTTAGCGTCAGATTCTTCCTTATGTATATTTTTTACAAGCCACTTGGCATACCCTCCTGCCGGTTGCCCTGGCTGTGCCGCGTGCCTCGTGATGCCTCGCGACGCGCCGCCACCCGCGGGGTGAAGCCTCACCTCCGATTACATCTTTACATCGTTGACCCTCCCCACTGCTTCTTTTTTTTTTTTAAGATTTGATTTTTTTGTTTGACAGAGAAATGGAGAGTGAGAGCTCGCGCTGGCACAAGCTGGGGGAGGGGCAGGCAGAGGGAGAAGGAGAAGCGGCTCCCGCCGAGCAGAGAGCCCGACGCGGGGCTCGGTCCCAGGACGCCCAGACCATGACCTGAGCCGGAGGCCGACGCTTCACCCACGGAGCCACCCAGGCGCCCCGAGCCTCCCCACTTCTTAAATTTAATTGTCCGAAGTGTTTCCCCTGCAAGCATTGAGCACCACATCAAACGGTGCTGTAATTCTGACCTCAAATGTAAGGTATCGTTAAACTCAAGAGAAGAAGAACGGTCTGTTGGGTTTGCCTCTGTGTCTTCTTCCACTGACCTTGTCTTTCTCTCTGAAGGTCCCTGTTGACAACCATCTGCCTGTTGTCATTTCCTGCGTCAGTCGGCTCGGGCTGCCAGGACACCCCCTTCTGTCGGGGACCGCCTCCGGCCGGGAAAGTCCCCGCCAGTACAAGGTGCTTGGCTCACTGCCAGCAAAATAGCTGCAAGTATACAAGGAACTTTCTGGTGAAGCCCGCCTAACGGAGGACATAGTCATTGGCTGTTTCACATTTAATCCGCATAGTAACGGGACTCTCATGGGCTCTCCCCATGGCTCGGCCCCTTATTGGTCACCCTGCTGCATATAAGCTGAGGAAGTTGACGAAATAACGGAAATGAAGCATTAACAGCGAACCAGGCTCATTGTCTTTGCGGGCCGAGGGCGACACCCTTCAGCCCTGGGGCTCAAACAGCCCAAGGGCAGCCCTCACCGTTCTGGAGGCTGCAAGTCCGCGGTGGCGTGGGGCTGGCGTCGTTTCTCCCGAGGCCTCTCTCCTTGCCTTGTGGGCTGCCTCCTCCTGTGTCCTCCCAGGGCCTCTATGTGCCCCTGGCCCTGGCGTCTCTTCCTCTTCTTGTAAAGACCACTGACCCTATCAGATTGGGACCCCCACCCTTAAAACCCTGCTTAACCTTAGTTACCTCCTGAAAGGTCTTCAAATACGGTCACACTGAGGGTTGGGCTCCAACATACGCATGGTGGAGCAGGGGGCACAGTTCAATCCAGAGTATTTTTTTTAACGTTTGGGGGTTTCCTTTACCGATCTTTAAGGTAGATCTGCCACCAAATTCTTTTAATTTTCCTTCATCTGAGAAGTCTACTTCTTCATTTTTGAAAGACAGTTCTGACAGATACAGGATTCTGGCTGACAGGTCTTTTCTTTTATTTCTAGAAAAATGTATCGCTGACTTCTGGCCTTCATGGTTTCAGAAGAGAAATCTGGTGTTACTAATTCGGTCTTCCGGTACAGGTAAGCATTATCTCTCCCTGGCTCTTGAGGGGTTTTTTGTTTTGGTTTGGTTTTTTGTCTTTAGTTTTGCAGAAATTTAATAATGACGCGTCTTTGTTTGGATTTCTTTGGGTTTATCCTACTTAGATTTACCACAGGTTCTTGAATGTGTAGTTTTAAGTCTCTTGCCAAATTTGGGAAATGGTCAACTATTGTTTCTTTGACTTGTTTTTTCAGCCACACCCTCTTTCTCTTTTTCTGGGACTGGAATGATAAATGTTGCCTATTTTGGACACTAGTTAGACATCTGTTTCACAGATCCCTGAGCTCCATTCATTTCCGGCTAGTCTGCTTTCTCTGCTTTGTTCAGACTGAAGAAATTCCATTGATCTGTCTTCAGGTTCATGGATTCTATCCAGAGTTGTCTCCATTCTACTATTGAGTTCATTAGTGAGTTTTTATAACTTCTATTTCTTTGCAGAGATTTTTTTATTTTTTCATTTTTCTCAAGAGAATTTGTAGTTGTTTATTGAAACATTCTTTAAAAAAGAAAAAAACTTATTTACTTGACAGAGAGAGAGAGAGCATAAGCAAGGGGAATACCCCACCAGGGGGAGGGGGAGAAGCAGGCTTCCCGAGGAGCAGGGAGGCCCACGTGGAGCCGATCCCAGGACCCTGGGATTATGACTGAGCCAAAGGCAGAGGCTTAACCTACTGAGCCACCCGGTGTCCTTACTGAAACATTCTTAATTACAGTTTTAAAATCCTTGTCGAATAATTTCAACAGCTTTTCACTTCAGTATTGGCATCTGGTGGTTTTTCTTTCTCAAAGTGTAGTTTTCCTGATTGTTACTATCATGAGTGAATTTGTGTTGCATCCTGCACAAAATTTTCGTTCTCATTTTGGGGACCCTTGAAGCCGCTTAAGTCTTCGATTTTAGCAGGCAGGTCTCGCCTTTTGCACTTACTGTCTAGGTTCTGACCTACTTTTGTGGAGCGGGTGGTTCTTAGAGCCCTTAAGGTGCTGCTGGCTGGGCTCATTGTTCGGCGCTCCTGGGCCCTCGCCCGGCCCTCCCTCTTGCTGCCTGGAGGGCGGGAGTTGCCTCCCGGGGCCACCCGTGTTGCGAGGCCTTGTCCTGCGTGGGAAGTTGGGGGGGCTTACGCCACTGAGCCTGGGTTTTCTCCTGCCACTGGGTGCAGAGCACAGAGCTGCTGGGCTGTACTAAGCCTGCCCCCGTGGAGGGTCAGCCCACTAGGTGGAGTGGGGGTTGGGTCAGCCCTGGGGGCTTTGAAGGCAAATTGGGCTCCCTGCTGAGTGGTTGGTTAGCAGCCCCCATTTGGGCTCTGTTGGGCCCCATCTTTCCCGGTCCTTCTGCCGGGCCTTTCTCATTTTGTTTGTCTCTGCCCGTGGGCAGATGTAGGCTTCAGGCCTCTTCGGCACCGATGTGGGGCACATGGGAGATCACAGGCCTCAGCACATCACCACACCTGTCCCCTCTTCTTTCCTGCTCTCAGGGTCCCTTTGCCATTTTCTGTCAGATTATTTCCAGGCTCTTCAATTATATTTAAGAGAGAGGAGGTGGACAGGTGCATTTATGCTTTCTTGGTCTGGAGCTGGAAGTCCCATTGGAGAACTTACGAATGGGAGATGGAATCTAAGAGCCACTGTGGGGCAGGCGCGGAGCGGGCAGCCCGGCCGCCGCTGGAGGGCTAAAGGAGCCAGTGGAGTTTTCATGGTCTAACTTCAGTATCCTGAAGGCTTTTGTAAGACAGAGCCCCGTTTCCCTGAGTTCTTGGACAAGAACACTCAAGAATGCTTCTTGGGGTTTGTAGCTGCCCCTTACCCAGCAAAAGCACGTTGAGGCGCTAGTCTGGAGGGAGAGGGGTGCTCGTCTGCAAAGGCCCGGGACACTGCTCCGTGCCCCCATCTGTATTCGTCTGCCCTTCTGTCCATCCGTCTGTCTGTGGGTAAGTGTTTCTCTAATCACCTTGAGTATCACACCTCTTTTCTCTTTTCAAAAAGAAAAAACTTGCTTTGTTCAGTATCCGGAATTACTTAGCATAGTAAGTCAGGACTCAAAGACAGCCCCTTGCCAGAATCTTTCTTCAAGAAAGAGGCCAACATTTAACACAGCAATGACAAAATTTTTTAAATTTTGCCCTTAACAGCCCTGAATGAGTACAACAGAACATCAGCATTTTTTAAAGCCTCTCCAGGTTGCGATTTCAGTAAGCTTTCCTTCCACGCATGCTCCGTCGTCTCTGAAATATGACGACGCCTCTCAGATGTGGCTTTTTACATGAAAGCATCTTAACGAAGCAATACATAGTTCCACGGCAAGAAGGCCACCGCACAGGCGTGTTCCACGAAGCGTCACACCCGCGGGTTCGGTTGTTGTAGATGTTTTCCTCCCCAGCGGATACCCCACTCTCTGTATTCACGAGATGAACACAGAAGGAACTCATTAAGGAATCAGGCTTTTGTGGGACAGCTGTGATCTGACACTTTTGAAATACGATCCAGGTCACGGTGGCGAAGGGTGCAGACATCCTTTTTGGCACCAGCGTCTGGAGTGGATTATTTTAAATGAGGTTGTGGGGCACTGGCGTCCCCCCTCGACGGAGCTGCTACTGCAGCCAGAGCTGGTTCCCGAGATGATGCAGGAATCCGCATGCGTCCCAGGAACCCAGAGGCGCACCTGTCCTGCGGTTCTTGGCTCTGTCCCTCCAGTGCCGCGTTTGACAACTGCGTCGAGGACACCGCCCTTTATGCTTCAACTGCGATGATGACTTTCATGCCGAGGGGACATTTTATTTGCATGGCATGTCTTCCTCAAAAGTGTAAGTGACATTACCTGGATTCTTTGATGAATGTTTATTAAGTGGATAAAAAAAGGTAAGTCTGAAATAACCCGCCACTAGCGATGTGACCGCGTGCTGCGGGCCGCCGTGTGGGCAGCCGCGTGGCTCCCAGCCCGCTTCGCCTCACAGGCTCTGCTGCCGTGGAGCCCCCGGTGGCCAGGGGTTCGAAACCAGACGGCCCCCAGCCCTCCACCTACCTCTGATCCCACGAGTGGGTAGAATTGGGCTTTTACCCACTTTTCAGCAGCTAACAAGTCCAGTTTGCTGATATGGGGAATGTTTGTATCTGAAAGTTTATTTTTCCGGATCAGAGTCTGGCTAAAAGACAAAGAAAGCAGTCTGCTTCGTGGGTGACGAGCTCGCAGTCTGCTTCATGGGTGACGAGCTCGCCAGCCACCTGCCTTCTCTCTTCTGTGTTGACTCAGAACCCGTCGCGTCGCCTCTTCCCGGGGAATCTCACCAAAAGCAAATTTCTTGCCTCCGGTATGAACGGCTCATTTGGATATTTGGAAAGAGCTTTGTAACAGATATTTTGGGAAGAGATTCTGCACCAGGACGGTCCGAATGCAGACGCTCGTTTGCGCACAGGCACACCCCGGTGACCTGATTGGGTCCCCTGCGTTCCTCTCCCCAGGCTTAGCGGAAAGTCGCCCCGGGGAGGAGAGTCTTAGCAGCTGCAGTGTCGGGTCTCAAGGCCGCGTCTCCTGTCCACCCTCGCGATCTCCTCACAGAGAAGTCGGAGACGGAGACACCGCCAGGGTGTCGTCCAGACTCACTCGTGACACCCGGGACCGGCCTCGCTGCCCTTTCTCTGTCACAGCAGTCGTCCAGGATGGGCCAGACATTGCCCTGAGAGATGACATCCCAGGAAACCGGTAATTTCCCAACGGGCCCTCGAATCTGCCTTGACCCCTCACCTGAGGCGACCTTCCTTTGTTCCACTCGGCGGCACGCTCTGTGTCCCACGCACAGATTCTGCTTCCAAGTTTGGGACCATTTCCCCCTTCGAATCATGGCGTTGGTGTTTCCCTCCTGTGTATCAGACCTGGCTCCTGCAGACCACCATGTGAGGAAAACTAATTTTTTACAGAATAGGTGTTTATAGTCTGGGGAACATCACCGAGACTCCTGGGGCCTTGTTGCTGAATGACTTTTCTTCTGGTTTCTCTGCAGGCCAAGCAGACTCTCCCATGTTGAGGACACAGGACCTTGGCATCAGGAAGAGAGAATCCCAATAACAGCTCCTCGGTTTCTTAGCCTTGTGGCCTGAGGCAGTATCGTGAGCCTCAGTTTCCCCCCTGTGACGCAAGGGGGAAGCACCTGCTTCTCGGTGCTGGGTGGGGCCCCCACGGGGCAGAGGTGATAGGGCGCCGATCCCACTGAAGGACGGCCAGGCGGAGGGACGCTCGCAGCTAACCCTCACGCTCCTCTCTGATCGAGAGCTCGCATGTCGGTGTCTAGCTTGGTGCTGGCCGGCCGTGTCTGCGTCGGGGCTCCCACTAATGCAGGCCCTAAAATGAAGGCCGCAGGGACAGGAGTTTCTCTGGGAGGCCATCCCAGGAGGCTCCTGCAGCGGAGGCCAAGGCGCTGACATAGCTCCAGGGGCCACACCCATAGGAGTGTCCCGGTGCAGGCAGTAGGGGCTCGGCCCTGCTGGGGTCCTCCCCTCGGACCGCTCAGCCGGTCGGGGGCGGTTGGCTGCCACTCTGGGCCCGGGGCTGCTCCAGCACATCCTCGTCCACCCAACGAGAAGCTCTCGCGGCCATGGCACTTGCTGTAGAGGTCGTGGGTCTGCGAACATGAGCTCCCAGGAAATGTGGCATCAACAGCGTCTGCTACGACGACCCTTATGTTTTGCAGAAGATGCCTCGGCATTTACCGTGTACTTCCGGTGACTCAGTGGGCAGACTGGGCTGTGCTGGGGTCACCGCAGGTGCTCACCTCCCTCGGGCACTGGACGGGGCTGCCGGGAAGGGGCTCCCTGCCCCCGAGGCAGACCCTGGAGGAGCCGACAGCTGGGGCGGCTCTTCCTGGAAGGAGTAACTGGATGACGTGTCTGTCCGGCATATTCGCCCTATCTCGCTTCTAGAATCCCGGCAGGCAGGCTCTCCCGGCCTGGTGCCACCCCTCCCCGGACCCTTCTGTGCAGGAGAGGCTCCAGGGGCTGACATGTGGAGTGAAAGGCCGGGCTCCCTGCCCAGCACACTGCAGCGGGCCAGTGGCCTGTGCTCCCCTCACACTGCCGGCTCGCTGCGTAGCATCTACACTCCTCAAAAATTAATACACAGAAATTTCCCCAAACCAGAGACACGAGCTTCCGTATCGAAGAAGCCCACTGAACGCCCCAGAACATGAGTGTCAAAGACCAGCGGCGAAGCACGTCATTATGAAGCTTCACAGATTGCAACGAGCCAAGTTTCTGAATTTTGTTTCAAAGTTAAGCTGTTCAATTTATAAATAAGGGTTCATAAAAGTGTATTCTAACTTTGTGAGGCAGAGTTAATTGGACTGAATCACTGCAGTTGTGAGTAAAATCAGCCTCCAATAAGAAATGTCATTTTGAGGACGCCTGGGTGGCTCAGTTGGTTAAGCAGCTGCCTTCGACTCAGGTCATGATCCCAGCGTCCCGGGATCGAGTCCCACATCAGTCTCCTTGCTTGGCAGGGAGCCTGCTTCTCCCTCTGCCTCTGCCTGCCACTCTGTCTGCCTGTGCTCACTCTCGCTTCTCTCTCTCTCTGACAAATAAATAAAATCTTAAAAAAAAAAAATTTGTAAAAAAAAAAAAAAAAAAAGAAATGTCGTTTTGAACTTGAAGGGAACAAAGACAGTTGTTTGTCTGTACCAAGTAGCCTGAAAACTTTGACTCTCTTGTGGCAAACATACTCTGGTCCCAAGGTTATGAGAAAACTGCATGGAACTATTAACACTATCAGTATTCCAAGAAAGCCGCTTCGAGTTCCTACCACAAAGACTTAGCCAGAGTCAACTCTATACTGATGAGATCTACAGGACGGGTAGATTCCGCAGGCTTGTCTGGTGGAAAACCACCTACTGTCCAGCTCAGGGTTCTTTTCAAAAAGTGCCTGTTTCAGCAGATTCCCATTGTCTTGGAGTATCTCATTAAATACTTGTGCTTCCGCTGAACGTTCTGGCCAAGGCTGGATTAAAGAATGTGGGACTCAGAGTTCTCTGCTTCCACCCCAAGCGTCGGAGAGAACCGATAATCCGCAGTTTCGCAGAGGAGAATAACACGGCTCCCCTATTGTGGCAGACACTGTAAATGTCTGCCCGGTAGCCCTTCCCCTTTTCTGGGGAAACAGTAGAACCCAGATCAGAGGCCTGCAGTACGGCCCATCCTGTGGAAGGAGTCACCACGGGGCCCGCAGGGTCATCTAGGACCCCGTGGCCAGGTGCTGGAAGGGGTGTGGTATGGCCGGGCCCCTAGCAAGGGAATTCAGGGTCACCTCTGCTGAGGATGGCTTCATCTTACTGCCCCTCTCCCTGTGACTCAGGACGCGAGGTCCGGAGCTCATGCAACCGTCTCATCCCAGCAGAGAGTGCCGTGGCTGACACACTGGAGGTGAAGGAGCCGATTGCCGGAAGGGGCCTGGGCCCTTGATGAGCATGGAGACGTGCCAGATCCACCTCAGGATCACTTCCTTCCAGACCTCCCGCTGAGGGAACAGTCAAGGTACTCATGTCATTTTTGGACAGATGTTTTGTTCTGAGGATGGGAACAGGACACCCCAAATGCGCCACCTCGGCACAAGGATTATTTTTGAGCTGAAGGCAATTGAGAAGCTGCAGATGTCGGAAAACCTCTCTGTCCTCCCCTACCATCCTAAAAATAGGGCATGATTTTCTCTTTGTGAAGGTGTGTCCCCTCTACCAGATCAGCAAGAGAGGAGCAATGTTTATGACCAGAGGTGGGGTGGCCCCAACCTGAGTCTGCGTGAACAGAGCTTAACAAATAACCCTTGTCTTCCAGCGCATTCCCCCATGTGGGTACCTTCCCATCATTTAGTGCCCCTGGAAGCCCAACCCTGTGTCCTCTGTCCAGCTGAGTCCGTACAGTTTATCACATAGAAATCACACATATAATCATCATCTGTAAGCCTCCAGCTCTGTCCACCTCCTGGGTGTTTACTTCTTTTCTATGAAGACCTTCATGTACATGTAAAAATTAAGATTAACATCAGATAAAGTTTGTGTGCCTTTTGTCCTGTGAATCTCTTCGCTGATAGAATTTGTAAACCAGAGTCCAAGAACATAAGAGGGTGGATGGAAAGTTGTTTCTCCCCCACAGCCCCTTGCTACCCAAAGCATCGTCAAACACACAGGAAAAGAATCAGAAACAGTAGTAGCATAGGACTCCTCAGCGGCGGTCTGGGAGGTCAGGAGGGAGTAAGAGGGTAGCTTTGGAGCTCAGAAAGCCCATCCGTCGCCTGTAGCAGAGCGACTCTCCGCTTCCCACGCTCACCAGCACTCGGGGGTAGTCCCTGGTGGCTCACTGTTGGTCCCCACTGAGCTGAGCGCTCCTCCCCGCGTACTGGCCATGTGCGTTTCTTGCAGGAACTGTTTGTTTGTGTTAAATACTTGTTGCCTCTTCCCTTTCTGCTGTGCAGCTTTGCTTTGTGTCCTGATACTATTCCCTTGTTCTCTGTGTTGCAAGTAATTTCTCCTGCTGCCTCTCTGAATCGGGGAGGAGAGGGTCTGGCTGTGGGGTCAAGACTGCTGTGCGGTCTGAGGCCAGCTGCCGAGTCTGGCCTCCCCTCTGTCTAATGGGGTGACTTAGCCTGAGTCACAGGATTGTTCAGGGCATTAAGTAACATAAAAACGTGTCAGCAGGGCGGCCGATGGATATATGGAGATCACGCTCATGTCATCACGACTCACGGATCCTCGGAGCGGGGGAAGGGAAGCTTAGAGATCCTGCGTCCGCTGACCCCTGAATCCATGATCTATGGCTCCCGGGCCCGGGACAATTTCCGATTTGACACTTTTTAGCTCATCGACTCTTCACAACAACTGTATGCGAAAGCTACTGTGGTGGCCCCAGTATTACATATGAGGAAACCGAGAAACAAAACCTAGGACACTCGCCCAAGACATCTTGGAACAGATAAACAAGGCAGAGCTGCTGCTTCCGCTCCCAGCTCCTCGGTCATTTGTTTTTTATTTTTTATTTTTTTTTCAAAAAGAGGAATGTTGTTTCGAGGAGGATTAGCCGGCTCTTGGGAGACCGTGATAAGGGCACCCCCGCCACTGCAAGGACATCTCGAGCTTCTGAACGACTGGTTGGGCCCCTCACCGAGAGGAGCCACAGACCCAGACGTGGGGTGTTGGCCACGGTCGTGCCAAGCCCACAGCGCCCCGGGCCGCGCTCCCCGACGCTCTCCCCCAGGTTAGCAGGGACACCTCTGGAGGCTGTCGGGAGGGACCACGCACTCCCCTCTCACACAGCCGGCCACCTGCCCGCTTTCTGCCACGGCTTCCACCACATTCTCGGAGGGGCCCATCCTCTCAGAGAAGGTTCGTTTACCGCACGCACCGCCGGTCTGAATCGTAAGCTCCCCCACAAAAACGGACAGGCGTAACTTCTTTTTTTCCTTTTAACTTCCACACTGGGACTCCTCGAGGGAATTTTACTTGTGTGAATAAAAGAGAGTCGGGGGACGGGGTCCTGTACCCTCTTAGGTTCAGTGTCGGGGGCTCTGCATTTCGAACTGCCCACAAATACCCCTCAAACAAAACAAAACAAAAGTTCATGGGAGAAAAAGTTTACTTCATATGAGAGGCCTTAACAGAGATGAAACGGAAACTCCAAAGGAAAGGTTAGTTCTGAGGACCTGGTACAGCATTTCCAGCAGAGAGCGACCGGTCATGGGGTCAAGACAAAGGGAAAGGGGCTTTAACAAGGGAGGGGACGGGGCTTATGCTTCCAGGAACGTGGCCGACCATGAGAGACCAACACGTGGGGAGACACGGCTGTCTCGGTAAGGGCCTGCTGCCGCGGACCCGCGTCTGTGTTGCCTCAGTCTTAGCCGATGGCCATGTTCTCTGCCGGGTACAAGCCGGGCACTTCGTCACAGACGTGGTATGACCTGCTTCTAGGTGGAAAGGAGATCAGAGAGCCTTTCTGCGTCTGCGGCTTCGCACGTTCCTTTAGCTCGGGATGATCAGTATGCCGCTGTGGCGTGATTTAGGGGGCACGCCCCGATCCCAGTGGGAGGGGCCCATGCTCCCACCGTCACCCGTCCCCAGGCAGGGCCGTTACCTTCCATCCGGCCAGTAACGAGCTGGAGACTTCTGCACTGGAGAGCTCTGGGGACTTTGATGAGCTTTGCTGCAGGACCTGAACGTGTGAGGCCCCTGGAGGAGACCACCGCAGCGTCAGCCCCACCGGTGGGCTTTACCTGGGACGACTGCTCACAGCCACCAGGCTCCTTCCTTCTCCGTTGGAATTCGGGCTGCGCAGCCTATTCTGAATGTTTTCCTGGATAGCAGAGCTTTCGAAGTTTACCTTTGTAGAAAGAGTTTTCTGAATTAAACCCACTTGGGTTAAAAATCCATTCAAGGTTCTAACAGAGCATGGTGAACAAATGCTGTTTTAGCGCAGCGCTCATACCCCTACACAGTTACACGTAGGTGGGGAAACTGAACTCGTTTAATTTAGTCCAGGGCCTAGCCCACAGCGCGCCGAGGTCCGGAGGGAGTTTGCTTAAGACACCCTGCTCTCCCAAAGCCAAAGCATAAGCAATTAAAATTCTTCACTGATGTGGGGAAATTTTAACAGATCACGTTTTCCTGGTGCTACTATTTTCAAAAGGAGAACGATGAATAAAAATGTGTGTATTTTACAAGCTAACAAAATAACGTCCCCGACGCCACTCACATGTAAGCAAACGTGTGTGTGCCCGCGGGGCCCCAGCCGCGCAGGAAGAAGCGGCTGTCTGTGCAGCCAAGTAAGATTTCCGCTCCCTTTGGACCAGGGTCTAAGGGTAACATTCTAAGGTGTTTTAAGTGACATTTTATTATAATAGAAGAAAGACACTGTTCATTGTCCAAAGGCTTTAAAGTACAGGAAAGTATCAGGTACAAAGATCATGCCTGACCCAGCTGCATGGAAATAACAGACCAGTTATTATTAAGATTTGAAAGTAGGAATGGTTCAGGGAGTAGAGGAGCAGTCTGTTTTTATTATTCATTTATTTTATTTTATTTATTTATTTTTAAGCTCTGTGCCTGCTGTGGGGCTTGAACTCATGACCCTGAGATCAAGAGTCACCTGCTCACCCTCCTGAGCCAGCCAGCCGGATGCCCAAAGGAGCAGTCTTTAAAGAAGAAATATTTGGAGATGGTGCATTTCACACTTAAAAACAAGGTATTAGTAATAATAATTTTATATAGTTAGTGATTTTCTTAATTTCTGCATCTTTATAAATTGTCCTATTTCTAACCGTATGGCACTTGAGTGACGTGAACAGCAGTAACACAGTGGTTGGTGTTCCGTGAGCCCTCACACTCTGTCGGGCACGAGTTCGAGTCCCTCAAAGACCAGCAAAGCCTCCCATGCACATAGACCGTATTTACCTGCTGAATAAATGTAATTGTTAAATCAAGACAAATGATTCGGTTACTCTGTTGAGATGCCGGAAAACGTCCAGTGACTTCTGCCGGGGATGCCCATCGGAGTCAAACAAAGGCTGCAGAGCCGTTCTGACCCCGCGAGGCGCAGGGCACCGCTGCAGGCAGGCCAGGCTCACAGTGTCCTGCGGCAAATGTGCCGCCTCAGTGTGACGGCGACGAGCGAGACAAGCCGGCTCAGGAGACCCGCGCGGGAAACCAAGGGCCCGCGCTCCGTGGAAGCGCGTCAAGGCCTCGGAGGACGGGGAAGCCCGATGAGGTCACCGGGAGCCGCGCAGAAGGAGCAGGTTCTGGGAAGACCAGCAAGATCACGGCGGCCGCCTCTCCCGGGTGGTGGGGAGCAGGCCCAGGGGGATTGTGGGTGCGGGGCTGGTCTGGCGCCCGGCCAAGGGGCCGGCTCTGGCTCCCAGGACAGGCAGGAGCCGCGGGCCAAGTGGCCAGCGGGGTCTCTGCAGAGACACGCGGGCAAGGGCTCCAAGACGAGCGGTGTGCACGGTGGTCTCAGGCCCCTGTTGGGTTTGGGGCGGGGGCCCCACAGGGAGCACCGCGTCTCTTCCGGAGCGCTGAGCCGGTTGTCGAACAAGACCGTCGGAGATCAAAATGCCAGTCCCAATGGCCCACAGCTCTTTCCCACGGCTCTCTCTTCGTGCCCTCGGTCCAGGCCCACTCGCGGGCAGACAGGTGCTGCCGCAGCCTCAGAGACAGCTGGGGGGCCCGGTGACCCGATGGAAACCTCCAGAAGCCACTAGCAGCCCTCTCTGCTTGCCCACCACCTGCCGGAGGAGGCCCGACCCCGCCGGCTGCCCCCACGGGACACGGTTCTTGCTGGTGCACTGGCTCGGGAGGCGGCGGGGAGGGGTACCCATTGGGACCAGCCAGAGTCCAGGAGCGAAAGCTGCTGAGGGCTGGGGGCAGAGGACATGGGGATGAGTTTGGGTTTTGCAGGATGACGGCTGCCTCGGCCGGATGCTGTGACCGCAGCGAGAACGCGCCTCGGACCAGAATGGCACTCCCAGTGCTGCGGGGCTCTTCCCGAACTGCAGAATGCTGGTTTAAACTGGACGTCAGGAAGTGAACTGTAACTACGTGCCCACCGGTCCCTTAGGACTTTCCGGTTCAAGAGAAACAAAAGGCCTTGACAACGTCTGGATGTATGTCCGCTCTGCAGAGAAGCGGAGCGGTCCCTGAAACTTCTAGTTACTGCCTCTGCAAGCACTGCAGCTCTGGTGACCAGCAAGCGCCCTGGGAGCCGCCCCCCTTGCTCCACGAACAGGCGAGAGGGTGCCCTGAGGTCCCCCGCTGAGGGGGCGCAGGCTTCTGCAACAGGCACGCGTCCAGAGCGAGGCCGCTGACCCGGCCTGACGGAGGCCCAGTGCCAAGGTGGACAAGGCACCGGGTCCTGGCCCGGGATCCACGCTGACCCCCTGAGATCCAGAGCGGCTCTGGGGCGGCTCCAGATGGAGACTGAACCCCTGACCTCTCCCATAAAGACATCCGTGACACCCACTGCGCCATCTGGGGCTCATAAAACCACATTCTCTATCTGTTCTTGGCTCACAGGCTACTCCAAAGCTGAAGGGCAATATTTAGGCCTCTCTGGTTTATTCGTGGGCTTTAATTCAGAACACATTTCCAAGAGAGCAGAGAACAAAGCACAATAGCACTGAAGTTCAATTTACATTCTCAGTCAGTGAAACAAAATGGAAATAAAAAACAGTTGTGCAGGACTCGTTTATAACTAAACTATGGCTCCAAAAGCGCTTTTCCTATAATGTCATGGAATAAAGGACATTTTAAAACCACCAGCAAGAGAGCTTAAGTGACCAAAAAAGGAGAGGTGAAGACTTTCTGTGAGGAACAAAATGCTCACGTCAGAGCGGCGACGACAGCCTGTAGTCTCTCTCTCAGTCTGGCAGATGCAAAGTTCCTCGACTCCTTCCTGACTTCAAGTCCGTCCCACGGGGAGCCGTCTGCTTGGGGGCCACTTGTCCCTGCGAGGCCCTGGGAAATGCCGGCCTGGGGAGGCAGGTTTACTCCGTGGCCTGGGCCGTCCTGCTGCAAGAGCCACAGAGCGCTCAGCCCTCGCTCCCCGGGGTCTTCAGGCACGGATTTGCCCTCGTGAGTTCACGTCCGGTTCATTCTGCAAAACGACATGCCGAGTGCCAGCCGACCGCCGCTCCCCCAAGCCCCACGTCGGCGATGCCGCAGGACCCCAGCGCTGGAAACGCGTGTCCCCACGGGGCGGGACGTGTTCCGAGATGCTAGTGGTCCGTGCGGGGCTCCCCGAGCTCAGCGTCAGACTAGACCCCACGCAGCTCATCAGCAGCAGAGCCAGAACAGACTCCGACTCCACGTCCTGCACATCTCCCCTGCGGCTGAGTGTGGAGACTCTTTGAAGAACGTGCGTGAACCATCAGGAGAGGAGTCCCACCAGCCGCGGGCAGCCAGCTGGCCTCGTCACCAGGCCGTCATGTGTGCCAAGTTCTCTCCACTGGGTTCCCCCCGGCTGGTTTATCTGTGCCTCCTTGTGTTTCTCTGATAGGTTCCTCCGTACTCGTCTCCACTTTCCGCTGGTCCCTGCTGTGGTCGCCCCTCTCTGGGGCCGGGAAGCACCCCTGCTTCATCCTGGGCTCTCGGGTTTTCAGCCCAAGGCTTGCTGTGTAGCTGGCGGCTTGTTAAATGCTAGTGGGAGGAGGGAATGGTCCGTCCGCCCCAAATTCAATCCTTTATCAAATCAAATTTTAAAAAATGTTTTGTTTCCCTTTCATTGTCTGTGAATACCCGCTAAAGAAGTCCACTTGGCTGATGCACTTAGAGGTAGTAGGAGATGCCGGGACGTAAAGCCTGGACGTTACGACTCCCGGCCCCAAGTCGAAACACCCGCTCTCTTGCTTGCCCCTAGGGGACGTCCCATCCGGCTCAGTGGTCCACGGGCCAGTTATGGCCAAAGTGGAAATGGTCGACAAAGACCCGTGGGAGGGACGGTGACCAATGCCAGCCTGTCCCCTCCTTCTCCCGCTGACGGCTCCTGAGCCAGGTGCGGACGGGACGCAGGTGTGAATCTGACACCCACTGCCCCAGTGCGGGGGAGCAGGGACATAGAAAGATCTCGGCTCCCGCAGGGCGTCGTGGGCCCGCTGAGCCCATGCTGACCGCTGCTGCCCCCAGACTTCTTGTTCTGCAAGAAAATTAAGCCCTTGGTTATTGAAGTCATTTTTAGCCCAAAGGTGCCCCAGTGTCTTCTGAGTGATGTCCCTGAAGCGAGAGGTCATGGAGCCGAGTGCCGTGGATGTCTGAGGGACGTGCGCAGCGTGGCCGAGATGGCGACGAGGAAGAGGCTGTCGGAATCTATCGGAGACACTGCCGGAGCGTACAGTCCCATTCCCGGGTCTGAGCACATTTTGTTTTCTCTGCTATGAACTTCCAGGTTTTTCGGACCCGTTATCAATAGGTCACAGTTCTCATGCCGTTTGCTGTGGCCTACACTGTCCCACACTTCCAGGAAATAAGGCCTGAGACCATTGCAGCGCGGCCATGTTTAATGATTCCCAAATAAGATCTGATGCCGGTCCGCACCCAGAGTCCCCATCGTCCACCCCATGTCTCCCATACTTGCTCTTTTAGAACCACAGTCCAAGCGTTGCGTTGTGTTTTTATGCCTGTCCCTTATTTCTGTGTGATATTGTCCTGTAGGAGAAGCCAGGCCAGTTGTCATGGAAAGGGTCTCACTTTGCAGATTTTCTCAGAGTGTTTCCTACTGGTGGCATTCCGTGGCTCCCTGTCCCCGTATTTCCTGTCACTGGAGTCGTGTCCGAAGGTCTGATGGGATTTGAGTTAATATATTTGGGGCGAGGACACAGTAGATCCCCACGGCTATTTCTCCCGACTTCTCATCGCACGAAGCCCTGGGCCGCCTCCCACACTGAGGCAAGCTTCCCGGCCTTTGGTTTTGTGTCTCCTCCCCCCGTCCAGAGCTGCTGCTGTCCCTGTCCTGGTCTACCATGTCTCCTCATAGTCCCACGCCTCCGCTGGTACGGTGCTCTGTCCAGAGGTCATCTCTCTCCTGCAGGCAGAGTCTCCAGTAGCAGGGACAGCAGACGTGGCCCTTGTGTGTGGGTGGGACCGGGGACTTGCTTTTGACCAGCAGAACGCAGCACAGGTGAAGCGAGGCCTGCTCCGCTCCCAAGGACCAACCTAAGAACCGCAGCACCTTCAGTACCTAAGTCAGGCTCTGAGTCCCCGCCGATGCCTTAGTGTCGCCACCACAGGCTTCATTACCTCAGACGACAGCAGGACCACCATTGTCATCGCCACCGGTAGCACCAGGGCTTCATTACCTCCCGAGGCACCAAGTTGCGCACCTCGCGTGCTCGCCCAACACTTGCCACCGACGGAGGCTGTGGTCGTCGTGTTCCGCAGCTCCCAGGGGTGACCTGCTACCGTCCTGGCTTCCCGGACGCTGGGAGCTGCATCCGTACCCGGCTGTACACAGAGCCAAGACGTCTGTAGTCAGGAGAGACGTATGATAGTATTTGGCTCTGCAAAAGAAACACTTATTTGGAATTTCCCTTTATTTTTTTCCTGCTTGGAAAAACAGGACAAATGGAGTGAGTTAGTGACAATGTTTTCCAGATGTTCTCTAGATAAGACCAAAAAAACAAATATAAACAAGAATCTTTTCTTATTTTTCCTGAGAAGATTAAAATGAAAGTCCGGTCGTTTACCAAGTGACCTTTGCCCAAGCTCATGTTTCCCTCTCAAGCTCTGGCTGCCGAGCACGGGGAGGACTTGGAAGTGCCTCGAGCTGGCCAGGACGTCCCCCCGTCGAAGACTGAGCCCCGAGCCCGGTATTTCTCCCTTTACAAAACCCCCTGTCATGGGAGGGGGCTTACTCTCCAATAACAGATCATGGACTTGATCCAAAACAGCAAAAGGCTTATTGAAGAATTGAAATATTGTCCCTAATCCCAAATAAAAAAGTGGCAGCTGACACAGGCCGGTGTGATTGGAGTCACCATTGGAGTAAGAGGTGCCTGGGGGCTCGGCCGGCTGAGGTCTGGCTTTGTCTCAGGTCATGATCCCAGGGTCCTGGAAAACGTCCGCATCGGGACGGCTCCCTCCTCCCCTCCCCCCGCTGGTGCACTCTCTCTCTCTGCCCCTCGAAGAAATAAATCTTTAAGAAGAAAGGAGCGCCCATCCTTAGATCCCAGGGCATACCGCATCGGTAAGGCCAGAGCGGGCGGCTGTGGAAAAGGAAGATTCAAAGAAATACTTGATTCTCAAACCTTTTGTGTGTCTAAAGTTGTGTCTATGAGTGCCTAGTATAACTGGAAATTGCATGTGAAGTTTCAAATTGTTGATTTGACATAGGCAAAGGGACTTACTTATGGTCTCTAAGGTAAAGCCTAGGATTTCACAAATTAGAGAAAACTATCTAAAAATACACACAGAAGACAAATGTCTATTGGATTCTCCGAAAAATAAAATAAAGTCAATATGCGAGTTGGAAACAATGAAACAAAGTCAGACTATTTCCTAGAAATGATGTAAGCGCAAGTTTTGAGATCTAAGGAACCCACCCAGCGCCGAGCAGAAACGTTTCAGAGACACTCATGTGGGTCTCGTGGAGAAGCTGCTAAGATCAAGGATAAAGAAGAAGCCCCAGACCTTCAAGTGGGAGAAGCTTGTTCCGTTCACGGTGAGAATCGGACCGTGGGCGCTATCGGACGCCACCGCGGACACTGAGGAAGAGGAAAAGGCCTTTCCTTCTCGGGACTTTGGACTCCTGTGCCCACCCGAGAGATCTACAAAGGATGAGGGAAAATAAAGACCAAGTTGGGTTTTTGACCGCAAGTAACAGGAGCCCCAGAGAGGGTCCGTGTCACGTGGGCCAGTGACGCCTCGAGAGCCCCGCCCTGTCTGTCCATCTGTCCACCCCGGCCCTGTCTGTCCGTCTGTCCACCCTGCCGTCCTCAGCACCGGCGTCCTTCTTAGACTTGTCCCCAGGAGGGTGTCAGGTTTCCTCACTTACGTGCATCAGAAGAGAAAGGGGGCAGCAGGGTGTCCGTCCGTCCCTTCAGTGTCGCCGGACCGACGCCGTCCGTGTGAGCCCTGCGCAGCGCGGCGGTGCTGGCTGTCTCGGAGTGCTCCACCGGTGGGGGACGGGGTTGCTTGCCCCGAGTCGTGCGCTCTAAGCGGAAGGGGGCAAACACCCCGACAACACAGGTTTCCTTGGAGAGAAGGAAGGGAGCGCGGAGACCGGATGCCGACGGACCCCGTCCCGCACGCCCGCCCTCACAGCCCCTCTGGAGAACTGCTGGGGGACGTGCTCGGAAACAGGGGAGCGCAGTCGGGAAAAGGAAGACACACACCTCGGGGAGTGCTGAGCCGAGACACAGGATGGCATCGAGGCCCGTCCGCGGCACTACGGCTCTCACGGCGACGCCGCTGTGACTGAGGATCCCAAAAAGTGGAAGCGTGCACGGTTGGTTTTTTAAGTCAAAGCAAACCTGGAACTGCAAGTACGAATTATTTCGGTGAAATATAGGAGAAAGAGGTAAAAAGAGGAGTGAAGGCAGTTCCAAGGCGAAGGCGACAGAAACGCGGTAAGTTTGTCTGGAAAGGTAAGAGTCCACATACGTGTGTTTACTCCCACATTATGAGGCGTCTGACTTTGCCAAAGCCATTGTGGTGAAGTTACGCATGTGGAAAAGTCACAGGTTCCTCCCCATTAGCGATCAGGGAGAAGCAGAGCGAAACCACGCGAACCATTTCTGCCCCCAGCGTTTCGGCCAGCGATGGTTTGACAACCCAGTGTTGGTAAAGGCAAAGCGACATGGGCTCTCGTGGAAGCAGAGACGCACGGACTGTTTGGGAGACGGTATGAGATCCCGCAAGCGTTCCGACACGCGGACACGTTTAACCAGCAGTTTCCTTCTGCAGAAGCAGTCGCCGCTCACACAGATAAATACGGACAATGAGCCGCGCCCTAAAATAGCGACCAGTGGAAGGGACCTGCCTGCCCGCAGAGGAACAACCAGTGCGACGCTGAGCGTCCGAACCACGGATTCTTCTGTAACCCTCTGAGGCAGAGTCGTGTGAGTTACTGTTTTGGATTTGGGGAGTTTTTTGGTAAAGGGCCAAACAGTAAATATTGTAGATTTAGGATACCATGCTTACAAAACCTCTTGTGCGGCGTCTCAACTCTGACATTTGACTGCGGAAGTAGTCGTAGGCAGTACTGAAATGAAAGAGCATGCCCGTGTTTCAATAAAACTTTATTAAAAAAAATAAAAAACAGCAGTCCAGGAGCGCCTGGCTCGAGGTCATGAGCTCCAGCCCCACGTTGGGTGTAGAGGTTACTAAGAAAAGACAAGCAGAAAGGCAGCAACAGCAGACTGGATTTTACCACGTGTCTGCCCTTTGTGTTAAGGGTTTCATTTGATCTTCATGTAGTGATCTGAAAATTTCTCCGTGCTGCATTAGTTTACAAAAATAAAGCTGGAGGGGCGCCTGGGTGGCTCAGCGGGTTAAAGCCTCTGCCTTCGGCTCAGGTCATGATCCCAGGGGTCTGGGATTGAGCCCTGAATTGGGCTCTCTGCTCAGCGGAGAGCCTGCTTCCTCCTCTCTCTGTCTACTTGTGATCTCTGTCTGTCAAATAAATAAATAAAATCTTTTAAAATATAAAGCTGGAAAGCAATGTATTATACAATGCAATCTTGAAACATTATATGCGCAATCACATGCCCATGAAGTCGACTCTCATGACTCACGATTGTCCCGTTCTACGAAGTCACCGTGAAGGACGGATTATGAAATACGGGACCAGCGCTCCTCAGAGAAATAGCTTTAGGTTCCTGCGAGCGTCTGGCCGCACCTACTCAATATAGAATCTTGTATGTGTGTTTCCATTTAGAGGCCCCGTATTTAACATACATCGTTGGCTCATGAGGGTTGCATGCACGGCCAGCAGGACCGCCCCTCACAGCCGCAGGAAGCTTGTCCAACACACGTGTTTTCTCCATGGGACCCAACATAGCCTTCCCGGGCTTAGGAGCTCAAGACAACACGTCAGCACCGTGTCTGGGGGGACTTTCAGCAGAGAAATCACCAGCAAATGCCTGAGAATGAGAAAAACACGGCAGGAAGCTGACCGCGTAGAGGACATCTGCATCCAGTATGAGCCAGGACAAGCAGGCAGAGTGCCACCTGTTTGACCGCAGCTGTACCGACGTCCAGAGTGCTGTCAGGGTCACAGGTATGGATGTCGGGGTCACAGGTAAATTGTCGCTCCTAGAAAGCTCTGCACACACGGACTGCAGGACCGAGGACGCTGGGTACGTGTGTGTTTGCACACGCAGAGGGAAAAGCTTGAGACAAGAACGCTACACATGGGCGTGGGGGACAAGGGGACAAGGGGCCGCGCTCAGTGTCTTCCGGCTGTGCTCCGCAGTGACTCCGTTTCTCCCGGGCCGTGTACTTCTGTGGAACTCAGAGCTTCTTAAAGATTTTTAAAGAATCATTGAGAACATAGAGAGCTTGCTGGTCAATATATTTAAAAATGAGCTTAGAATTCATTTCAACACTTCAGCGAGTACCCAGGCCGGTCGGCTGGGGGTGGACGGACAGAATGCGGTCTGTCCGCCGGACGGAAAGGAGACAGGAACTCAGAGACGCGTGTCCCGCGCACACGTCCTGCTGAGTGAAGGGCACCGGTTGTAGGGGACCGTGTGCTGTAGGATCTCAGGCCAGTCCCCACAGACAGAATGGAGATTAGCAGTTGCTTGGGCTGGGGGTTTTGGGGGGAAACCGGCCTGGGAGAGTTTCTTTTAGGGGAGACCAGTGTTTCACAATTCCATTGTGAGGGTGATACAGCCCAAATTCTGTGACTAAATACTAAAACACACTGAGTCGTATACTTTATTTTTTAGTTTGTTTTATTTTTTTTAAAAGATTTTATGTAGGGGCACCTGGGTGGCTCCATGGGTTAAGCCTCTGCCTTGGCCTCAGGTCATGGTCCCAGGGTCCTGGGATCGAGCCCCACATCGGGCTCTCTGCTCAGTGGGGAGCCTGCTTCCTCCTCTCTCTCTGCCTGCCTCTCTGCCTACTTGTGATCTCTCTCTCTCTGTCAAATAAAATAAATAAAATAAATAAAATCTTTAAAATAAAATCTTTAAAAAAAAAACATATTTATTTGCGAGCGAGCGAGCACATGAGCTGGGGGTAGGCAGGAGGGAGAGGGGGAAGGGGAAGCCCCAGCTCCGCGGCGAGGCCAGCGCGGGGCTCCATCCCGGGACGCCAGGTCATGACCCGAGCCCGAGGCAGACGCTTCACCCGCAGAGCCCGCAGGCGTGTCTGAGGCGGACACTTCACGTGGGCGACTGGGTGGCGTGTGGACTGTAGCCTAACAAACTATCTAACAAGTTTTCTGCGGAGTTATTCCCTCCAACTCAAATTCAGCCTCTTGCATGTCCTCCCCAGAGGCCTCTGTGTTCTTTTTTCCTTTTTATTTTCCTTTTCATTGACATGGTGAAGATGCGGGCAAGACCCCGGTGATGGTTTTGCGTGACGGCGGCGTTGGGGGGGTCCTTACTTTTCGCTTCGTGCCCCTTCTCTTGATTACACCGGTTTCCCGAAATGAGCACTTAGGAAACACGCCGATATTTTACTGTCAGGGTCGGTGGCTTCTTCGCTGTCCGTTCACATGCGAAGATCACTCAGGAGGTCGATCTGACTTGCCCGGGGCCCTCGTTTTGGATCTACCTCCAGTCTCCAAATAAAGGCCCTCGTGCTTTTCTTGAAATGTGCTTCTTTTCTGATTTGTCAGTCTGGAATTAAAGCAGAAAGCCTCTGTGTGTTCCCACGGTAAGACCCCCAAGGTCCCAGAGCGAGTCAGCACGTTGCAGAAGGGAGCAGACGGACGGCGAACGCTCGGAGGACGCGCCCTGACACGGTGAGCTGGTGGGTCTGGGAAGTCTCAGCTCCGTCCAGGCAATGACGCTCCATCATTTACTCGAGACGGTGGAATCCCCTCTTGGTATTTGTGGGGAGTGAAGACAACGGCCCCGTGAGTCCCGCGTCCCTGTGTCCGGCGCAGCCTGTGCCCCGTTCCCTCTCCCTCTGGATGTGAGGTCTGTCTCTCCACCCCAGGAACCTCGGCTGGCCGTGCGGCCTGCTCTGATCCGCCGCCTGTCCCTTCCCCAGCAGCACCCGAACGCCAAATCCAGAGCCGAGACGACGTGCAGCTCTTGCTGTCGCCGGTGGGACGAGGCCACCGCGCTGTCTAACCCGAGCTGGACAGAAAGGAGCTAAGGTGCCCCCGGCCGTAGTTGGGATGTGACCGCGAGGACGTCTGGGACCGGCCTGCCCATGTGCCCTGGGAAAAACCGGGACACGACCGACCCACCCCGCCACGGAAATATGAATGAGCCGTTGCCGCTAGAAGCCATCAAACCAGTTTTGGAGGCTGTGTTTTACCGTAGATGCTGGGTCAGTACCTGAGGACCCGCAGGACTGAATGTCGGCCCCTGCGTGCGGAAGGAAGCGCCAGCCCGGCACTGCGGGCTTGAGAGCGAGTGCAGGGACCCTTCCACACGACCTTCTGTTTGCTTAAGGAGACCGGGGTTGGTTTCCGCTCTTTCCACAGATCAAGCCCTAAGTAACACAC
The DNA here is from genome assembly GCF_022355385.1 of Mustela nigripes. Taxonomy (NCBI): domain Eukaryota; kingdom Metazoa; phylum Chordata; class Mammalia; order Carnivora; family Mustelidae; genus Mustela; species Mustela nigripes. The sequence continues at coordinate 90,859,403 of NC_081565.1, read as the reverse complement.
AGATGGGTACCAGGGGTGGAGTACATGGAGACAGTGGGTTCAGGACGGCCACGCGTTCCTTGTCCAGAGCCGTGCTCTCTGACGGTCCGTCACCACGCGTGCGGCGGGCGTGAAGCTGCGCCAGCGCAGGCCGAGCCTTTCCGGCCGGCGGACACGGCCTTCGCCTCCCGCAGCCTGCGCGGCCGTGTCGGTCAGACTCCCCCGAGGCCCTCGAGCCATGAGAAACCCGACCTGTGTGAAGACGTCCCAGAGAGGAAGACACTGCGTGAACAGGAAGGGGAGAAAGACGCAAGCACGGAGCCGCGCCGAGCAGGGGAGGCTGGAAGGGAAGGCCAGGCCTGAGGCGGCCTCGTCCACCCTGCGTAGCTCCGAGACCGACGAAGCCGTTGAGGTCTTCCAGAATTCCTGACCCGCAATCATAAAATCAAACGGTGGAGGCGCCTGGCTGGCTCAGCCTCTAGAGGGTGCGGCTCCTGATCTCTGGGTCATGAGTCCGAGCCCCACTTCAAAAATAAACGGAATTTTTTAAAAAGTCAAATGGTTGCTTTAAGCCTCTCAGTTTTGGGGTGGTTTGTTTCGTAGCAATAAGTAAGCGGAGAAAGTAACCGACGTCAGGGAACAACGGCACTGGGGGGCTGGGATGGTCCACGGGAAGAGTCCGTGGCTCCCGTGGCGAAACACGCACCCCTGGGGTCAGCTCCATGCGGTCCTGCCCTGTTGGCGTTTTGTATCTACAGGATCTGAGCTGCTGAAATATTACTTAGAGTATTTTATATCTGCTCCTAAGAGATGTGGGTCTATAGGGTCTTTCTTGTAATGTCTCCATGTGGTTGGAGTGACCTGGCGGTGCCGGCTGCGTGGAGCTGAGACTGTTTCCTCCTTTTCGGTTTTGTGGAGGACGACGTGTAGAATTTCAGACGTTTTGTGTAATTCACCAACTGTCATCTGGCATGTTCTTTGGGAGGAAGGTTTCGACTACGACTTCAATTTCTTTAATAAATACAGGATCATTCGGTGTTTATTTCCTCCGGAACGAGTGTCGGCGGGTTTGTGCGTCACGCGCTCGGCCGGTCTCAGACGCTGCGTCGGGGTGCTGAGCCGCAGGTGCGGTGGCCGCCCCCGTCTTGCTCTTCGGTTTCTCCTGGACCCGTAGGCCCTGGACTCCCTTTCTGCCTTTCGGCTTCTTTAGGAGTAGTTGAATGTTCTTTGTGATTCCACGTGATCTCTCTCAGTGGCTAATGTTTACAGCTCTTTGTTTTGTCCTGTTAGTGGTTGCTTTCAGGTCTGGGGTTTCCGACCTTACAATGACAGGGCGCTTCGTGCACAGCAGGAGACGCTGTCACACCACACTTCCAGTTCCCCTGCTTGCTCGGGTGCGGTCGGATGTTTTACTTCTACGTGAGTTTTAACCTCCACAAATTGTTCTCTCACATGGTCTTAGAGCCCAGATTGTCTGACCCGAAGTCCATTCTCTTCATCGACGTCTAACAAGAAAATAAGGAGACGGGGCCTGGGTGGTGCCGTCTAGTTGAGTGTCTGACGCGGTTTCGGTCGGGTCGGGATCTCGGGACGGGGAGATGGAGCCGACCGCCAGGCTCTGTGCTCAGCACGGGGTCTGCCGAGACTCTCTCTCGTCCTTTGCCTGTCTGCCTGCGCTTTCTAAATAAAGGCAATCTTTTAAAAAAGCAACAAGAAAACAAAAGTTCTCTGTTCAGATTAGCCTTTGACAAGCCCCCCTTCACGTGGGGGCTCCGTGGGTTCAGCGTCTGCCTTCGGCTCGGGTCATGGTCCCAGGGTCCTGGATGGACCCGCGTCGGGCTCCCTGCTCAGCGGCGAGCCTGCTTCCCCTCTCTCCGCTGCTCCCCCTGCCTGTGCTCTCGCTCGCTCTATCAAGTAACTAAATAATTTTTTTTTTTAAAGGGAAGTAAAATTTAAGCTGGGTAAGTGTGAAACGTCCGCCTAAAATGCAGCCCAGTCAGGAAAGTCAAGCGTATGCAAGTACAGCTTCTTCATGGTTTCAGCAACGGATGTTCATTTAAGCCTCAGAAAGTTCTCAAAGAGCTGCTGGGACAAAATTGACAGATCTTCAGGGTAATGTTACTATAAGCTGTTTTTTTCATGGAGACAGTAAATATGCCTAACGTAGCCCACGGCCTGGTGGTCTGCAGAGAACCACACGCGGCGCTGCCGGGGCCCGGGCAGCCTTCTGAGTGCGGCTCGCGTGTTGCTGTATTTACACTCCCCGCACGGTCCGGCGATCCTTCTGTGGCAGGGCCGTGCGGACGGCTATATATGGTCGTTCAGAAGGCGCCAGCGCGAGCCGCAATCCATCTTGAGGACGACACGCGTCCTGCTGCATTACGTCGCTCCGTGAGTCAGATCAGGATTTACCAAAAAAGGTTCAGTTTCCATCCTGAGTGAATACGAAATTCCTTTCCCTCCTTGCAAAGAAAAACGCTTTGTGTTTTATCATTTCAACAAGTTCTCGATCTTCCTGTTTCAATGAGTCCTGATGAATTTTAGTTGTCACCGTTCACATCATTTTTATGGTTCAGCCTCAGACTCCCAAACACACACTGACGGGAGCAGGGCCGGACCTCGCGGCGCGCTCCCCCGGCTGTGTCACGTCCACCCCCGGCTGTGTCACGTCCACCCCCGGGAGAGGAATAATCACGCCTTCTGGTGCAGCGGGGTGGGGGGAGGTCCCGTGTGCTCCAGCGAAGGGGCTGTGAGCGCATCCGTGGACTGCCAGGCCCCGGCTCCGGAGCTGAAGACCCGTGGGGGTGTAAGTCCCACCGCTGGGGGCACCGGGTCTCGGGGGAGGCAGGGCAAAGGCCAGGTGAGACCAGGGCGCGGGGCAATCCGGCCGCCCCACCCGCGGGCCGCGTGGACCCGAGGACTCCGTCCCTCCCCTCCCAGGCAGGAGGCAGGAAGCTACAGCCCTGCCCCGGCGTCTGAGGAAGGGAAGCGATCACGTCTGCACGCGATGGCAAGACCAGGAACGAGCGGGCCAGCTCCGGTGGGGTGTCGAACACTGAGTGAACACTTACTAAAAATCAGTAAGACGTGTAGCATTATAAAGAGCAACGCGTGCTAAGGAGAAAAGTCAGAGCAGCGCGGCAGTGGTCAGCTCCGAGGACAGGATTTCGGGGAAGGCGCTGCGGCAAGGGCGACGTTTGAGGAGAACCTGGAGGAGGTGCAGAAGCCGGCCGTGCGCCCTCTCGGTCGGTGCTCCGGAAGGCAGGGACGCGGGCCCGGGCTGCTGCCGACTGCGGAGGCCCGTGGGGAGGGAGGGACGGGGCGAGGTTTAGAGCAGACGAGAGCAGGGCCCGCGGAGTCGTGCAGCCCTGGCGATGTCTGCTCTCTCTGCAGAGGAGGCGGCAGGTGGGAGAGGAAGGGGCGAGGCGGGGCCGTGAGCGGGTCCCGAGTGCGTCGTCCCGGCTCCCGGCTCCCAACGCGGCGCGCTGACCCAGCTTGGAGTTGGCGGGGGCCTGGACCATGGTAGAGGTCATAAAAATGGACGTGTTGGTGGCTGTAGCCTGAAGGCAGAGCCATCATGTCTTCTGATGGGTTCCTTGGGGAGAAAATGAGTCAACAATGACCTCGAAGCCTGAGGCCCGAGTGACGCTTCCAGAGCCGGCAGACACGGGAAGCAGTAGGCCGGGACGGGGAAGGCGGCGGGGAAGGTCAGCAGCTGCGTTTGGGGCAGCCCCTCACAAACTCACGTGGGGACGCGGGGCGCGTCCTCGGCCTGTGACAGCGGCGTTTGGGGGAGGCCCAGCTGTGATGCTCCGTCCGCCGCGGCACGTGCCAACCCGAGACCGGCCGCCACCCCCAGGGAATGAGGCGCCCGGACATGTGGAAGTGGGGGGGGGACTGAAACAGAGTGGCCGGCAGGGTCAGAAGGAGTCCAGGTCCGCTAGGGAAGCCAACTGAGAAAGTTTCCTGAAATGTGCAGCTTAAAGGCTGTCCATAAAGATGATGAGCACTTAGACTGACCCTTGAAGTCAGGACCATGGAAACCATGGACGGCCCTTCACGGGGAGCGCTTGCGGAGCGGTCGCAGTGAAATCCTGCTAAAGTGGCTTCCAGGCCGCAGGCAACGGTAGAACGGGGACATCTGAAAGTTCTCTGCCTGTAAAGGCAGTGAGAAAAGTGGCAGAACCTCCATCGGCTTTCTAAGAGCACGGGACCCCCCCGAAGGCAGGCGGCGGTCCTAACTGTAGGAGGCCCTGCTGCGAGACAGGCGGCCGGTCTCCGTCAGAGCAGAGACACCAAGCAGAACTGGGGGTCGAGGGACCCTCGTCGGTGCCTATTCTCCGCTCCTGCCCCATTGCCAAGTCTCAACCCCCGGGGACAGCCCCCAGGGAGGGCCCGTGGAGGTGGAAATTCTCCGACTCCCCCTGCCCAGAGACACGTCACTCTCTGATGAGTGTGGGTCCCCTGGGAGACCCGCGTGCGAGGCCATCTTTGCGTGGCCCGACCCGGGGCTGCTCCGGCAAGAAGACAGGTGGGTTGAGCACGCGTCGCGGTCACTGTCCCTCCTCATGAGTGCACAGAGCTGTGGCACAGGACGGGGCAGCCGACGAGAGAGCCGGAAGGGAAGGCAGGAGAAGGGGCTGGCCCGGGGCGTGGGGAAGCCCCGAGCTCGCCTTCACTGCTCTGCGACGTCCTCTCCCAGCTGCCCACGTCTTCCAGGCCCGCCAGCGAGAGCGCGGGACCCCCTCACCGGCCCACCCCGCCTGGCAGTGTCTTGAGCCGCCCACGTGGGCCGCGCACACGTTCTCCCGAGTTCATGCGCCCGCGCTTTCCTGTAATACATCCATGTGCCCCACAGCTGTGTGTCCACCTGGACGTGTCGCTCTCGAGGACACCGGGGTGATTTCTGATTTTGTCCCGTGGACACTAACGGCAAGTGTGGCAGGGCCACTCTCCCAGCGTGGCTCCCCACGGAGCTCGGCTCCGTTCCCACGTCCTCACCGTCCCCGCCCACTCTGGGTCTGGGCTCACAGTCTGGAACATACAGTACCCCGGGGTGGGGACGCCAGTGCTAGCAGCCGTGCCAGGACTCGGCCGGTGGGGGCCGCCTCTGCCTCTGGGCCTTCAAAGCTGACCGCCGGGTTTCCCACGTGGGGGCAGAGGCCGCGGCCGAGGCCCAGGAGGAGCCCCCGCCCCGGACACGGAGGCTGCGGGGAGGAGCCCGACGGGCCGGCCGTCCGGCTGAAGAGGCACGTTGGGCGTTTTTACCGAGTCCGGCCTCTGGTCGCGAAGCCCGGGGAGAAACCCCAGCTGAGCGCGGTCAGCCTGGGAGCCCGAGGGGTTAGTGGCGTCGCTGCTGGACGGGCCGGCGGGCAGCAGCAGGGAGCGTGGCCCCGCGGTCAGCCGGGTGACCCGACCCGTCTCTTGCGCAGACCACGGGAGGCCGCGTCGAGGGTGCACAGCTCGCATCCTGGCCAGCCCCGCCGAGTCCCTCTGTGGATGCCCCGACGCCGCTCCAAGGACCGGGGTCCCCTCCCCCTTCAGAGCCCGGCTCGATGCACCCTCCTCTCGTGGACGTGCCGAGATGATGACCTCGTCTTCCTGTACGTTGTCTGCGAAGACCCCGTTTCCGACCACGTCAGTTCACTGTGCAGCGGCTTAGAGCTCCCAGGTCGTCTGGGGACACAGGGCAGACCGTGGCGACCCTCCGTGCCGTGTCGCTATGGCTCTCCGGCTCCCAGACGCCGGCGACCGGGGGACCAAGCCCTCCACCTCTGGGAGAGACGGCGAAGCCAGCAGGAGCCGGTCTGCGACTCCAGCCAGGGCGGGCCTGGCTCGTGACCTGCAGGACAGAGAGTCCACATTTGCTTTCAAGACTGAGAAATAAGTTATTTTTAAAGAGGGTTTTGAAAGGTATTGTAGACGTGAAACCCTGTAATATTAGTACTTTCGCCCCATCATCCTATGGTCGTGACCGCGGTGATAGAAGCACCTGCGGGTTTTACGGACTGTCCGTCCGGAAGAGCAGGGACCGTTAGTTGTCTGCCCTGTCAGGGAGAGAGCTCGGACCGTCCGTGTGTCAGGGAGAGAGCTCGGACCGTCCGCGTGTCAGGGAGAGAGTTTGGACCGTCCGTGTGTCTAATGGGACATTTCCATTTGCCCTTTGTCCCCGGTTCCTGGCGCAGAGCTCCTAGTCCCCTTGGAATCCCCCGAGTAGCGTCTCTTGTTTTTCCGAACGAGTTTCCTCCCAACCACACCTGAGTTCATGCTCATGAGGCGACCGCGCGAGGCACCCTGACCAGCTTCCGAAGGGGCTGGTGCCCAGAAAGACCAAGCCATGGGTAAAGGGGACGGGAGAGGGGCCAGACGTGGGCTTCCAGTGGCCGAAGAGTCAGTCACCTGGTCCTGCGTAATGAAGACTCCATGGAGACCCGCCAGTGAAGGGCTGCAGAGAGCGTCCAAGTTGGGCAGCACATGGAGGACCAGGGGACGCTGCCCCCCACGGTGCCCAGTGCCTCTCCTGGGGCTGTCCCCAGTCGCATCCTTTATAGCGGACCAGAAGTCGTCAGTGAAGCAGTTTCCCGAGTGCTGAGAGCCGCGAAGCGAGTTACCAGCCCCGAGGAGCCAAGTGGGACCCGGCTGGGGTACGCGGGGCACCAGGCCCTGGGGCAGGCATCCGACGTGAGGCCGTGTGGCGGGACTGAGCCGTGACCCGTGGGGGCCGGGGTGCCGATGGGTGCCACTCAGGGTCGGAATTCAGCGGCGTGGAGGGACCCGCGGTCGCTCCTTGGACATCTTCGAGACAGAAAAGACACCGTGGACTTGCTGTCAGGAGAGGACAACAGAAACCTCCAGGCGGACGAGAACCTCCGCCCTGGAGGACCCCTCGGGGTGCCCACGCCAGCTGGGGGGCGTCTTGGTGTGAGACGCTGACCCACCGAGAGGGGTTTTTCCCGTCAGGGTCGTCCTGCCCCCCCTTGCTGACGTGGGACTGGAACGCAGGGTGAGATCGCGCGGTCGCCGCAGGCGGCCGCAGCTGCGCGGGCTCCGGAAGTGCGCGGTTCTCGGTGAGGACGGGCGTCGGGCTTCACCGCTCCGACATCTGACCCGGGGGACAAGGAAGCGGGTTCACACTGTACGTAGACATGTGCGGGAGAGATACCATCCGTTTCACAAAAGCGCTGTATTTGGGGCGGATGTGTCGTTTTAGGACAAGCCTATAAAGAATCCCCTCAGTCGTGTGCGTGAGGCGGAGGACCTGCCGGCATCACTGCGGAGATGGCTCCATGCAGGGAAGCAGGGCAGCGGCTGGGAGTGAGGGAGCCCTGGTTTGTCCTGGACCAGACTGGAGCACGCCGCGGTCTGCTCCCCGCCGGCCCTTCCACATGCGCCACGACCGCGACTCGGGGGCCGGTGGGCTCCCACCAGCTCTCACGGCAGGAGAACGGACCTAATCCAGTACGGCCGCGGCACGATGATCCCCGTGACGTGTGTCTCCAGGCGGGGTCCAGGCCGCTGTCTACACGCAGCCTTGACCCGTCGTAGGTGACGGGGATCAAGGAGGTGTCCCTGAGGGGTCAGTGAGAGCCACCTGGGCGAAGGAAGGCGGGCGACAGCGCGGCTCTGGGCAGGAGAGCAGCCCGGGACAGGCCCACGCGGGAGGGCGTTCGGTGCTCTCTGGGGTTTTGAGGACATGAAAGACCTCAAGGGCTGGGCTGTCAGAGCCGGGCCGCAGGGAGCCGAATGAGGCCGCGCGTGGGCCGGCTTGTTCGTGCGTGGGCTTCCGCAGCGCGTGTGCGTGAGCGGCGGCCGCCCAGCTGTCCCGGCGGCGCGGCGTTTGCTGCGCTGATACCCCGGACCCTCCTCAGGTTTCTGGCCTGACCCGGCATTACTGATGCTCAAAAGCTTTACTCGCAAAAGAAAAAAGTTCATTAAAATGAGAACCTGCTTCTTAGGAAAAGACTGTTAAAAAACCCCGAAAGACAGCCCGTCTGCTAGGAGAACACGTTCTTTATCTGCCTGAAATGGGCCGCTGCTGAGAACATACAAAGAACTCGTGAAACTCAAAAGAAGATACACAACGCAGTCAGCAGAGGAGCAGATGATTCAAACAGACGTTCCACACAAGAGGGTGCACAGGTGGCCGACGGGCTGTGCTCAGACCCCTCCACCTTCACACCCGCCCGTTGCAACACCTGGTTTCCTCCAGACTCCGCCATGGCTCCCCTCACCATCTCCCCGGAGGCCCACCACGCTGGGTTCCTTTCCGTCTTGCCTGCTGCCAGTCGTGGACAGTGTGGCTGTGGTCCCTCCAGGTGGGGCGGCCACCGGCCTCCTGGGGTACACACCGCACGCAGCCCCTCCTGCCACCAAGAGGCCCATGAAAGCAGCAGCTGCTGTGGAAATCTCCGTGTGTGACCTCCATACTCAGTTATAAAAGACGCTGAAGCTGCCCCCGGCTCTCACGGTGGGGTCGGTCCGTGGCCATGTAGGGAGGGCACTCAGGGAGCCCTAGGAGAGACCCGTGCTCCCCCTCCCCAGCACTCCCTTGTGGGGCAGGAGCGCCGGCTCCCTTGTGAAGACCTCTCTGGCCTCCGTCAGCCCGAGGGTCAGACAGCACTGGCTGACTCTGACCCAGACCGAGCTGAGCCTCTCCTGAATTCTTGACCCAAGGAGAGCAGTGGAATACTAAATGTTTAATAAATACTACATGGAATACTAAATGTTTACTGGCTTACGCGGTTAGGTTTGAGGGGTGAAGCGTCCTGCAACAGTCGTTACGTGCGGTTCAAGCCGGAGGGAACAAGCTGCCTTCGTCTGACTCGGGATCAAAGCCACATTCTGCCACTTACAAAGCACATTGGTTAGACTGTCCCCATCTATGAGGGGATGTACTGCACTTCTTCCCGTAGGTTCTGAACCTGAGAGAGGAAGAGAAGTCGGGGGGAGAGTTGGGAGCGGCCAGAGTTTGAGGTAGGGGAACTGTGGAGAAAGAAATGCTGAAAAGATGATGTTTATAAACCATTAAGGAATCACATGTGATATAAGCCACATTTCTGACCGCGCCCAGGGAACTGCTGGCAAAATATACAGGTTGCTGTTTAAACTCTCAGGTCAGGCTTGCGAGGAACCCAGTCGTGTGAAAACTGCACTCAGGTGAGGGCTGAAGCACGGTTAGGTCATTCCCCAAAGTTCCCACCACACGTAAGTATCGGCGCCCTGACCCAAGTTCTAGAACAGCAGGGTCAAGCCTCTGGAGCAGAAAGCGAAAGGGAGCTCGGATCCAGCCGAGGGACCCTCCTCTGCCTGCCCTCTCTGCTCTCCACGGGTCACCATTCATCTGGAACCACAGGCCTCAAGACCAACTCTCGAAAAGCCTTCTTTCCTCTTCAAGCATCCTGGAGGGCCCCCAGGGGAAGAAAAGTGAGGAAAACCCCAACGATAAAGATGTGGCAGCCTCGAGGCCTGTTGGGTTCGGACGACTGTCTCTGCTCAGCGACCCGCCCCCCACCCCGTGACTATTTCACCACCTTCTGCCTTTCTCCCTGGATTTCTGGAGGCCCCTTGGCCAGTCACTGGCTCGGCGCTTGCAGTGCGCCTTAGGAAAGAGAAGTGTGTGGGATGCTGCTCCCCACAGGCTCGCAGAGACGGGGCCTGAATCATTTTAACAGGGTAATGCGCCGGGGCTGGCTCGGCCATGTTGGCAGCAGACCACAGCTAGAGAACTTTTATTTCCTGCCATGTGTGCGGCAGCCAGCGGCGGGCCATCCGGGGGTGGGGTGGCGGAGGGGGGCCGGCCCGCCGCCTCCGGGTCTGGCACCCAAGCCCAGGGCTCTCCCTAATTCACCCCAACTAGCAGGAAATGGGGCTTGAGCAAAAAACACCAAACACAGTGTTTGATAATCAGTTAAAAGATAAATCTCACCAAACAGCGGAGACCTGATGGTTCCAGATCCTTTCTCCAAGAGCAAAAACAAAGAGAATTCCTACGTTACGAACAGGAGGGCCAGGCTTTCCAGTTCCAGACCTTGGCATGTGTTAAGCAAAACCAAGAATAAGCAAGAAAATATGCTATTTGAATTGCATTCAAAACGTCTTTTACAAGTGAAGCAAATTACTTCTGCATGTTCTGGGGCTCTGCAGAGAACAAATACTGTTCTGCCTTAATGGGTAAAATTACACAATTTGCTTTTAACAGTAAACCGAAAGCCACGGTGGCTGCAGATAGCATCGCGCTCCCTCCACGCAGCCCTAGCGCCGGCGGTTTCTGGGCATTTCGGAGGGACGTGGGCGTCCCCACCGCGCAGCATGGCTAGGAGGGCCCGGGAGGGCGCCGGCGGGGACGCGGGCCGGCCGCTCCCCTGGACGGTCTCGCTCCTGCCCGCCCTCGCTTCCCTTCCTCCGCGCAGCCGGTTCCGGGACGGAGCAGCGTCGGACGGGGCGCGGTGGGCCCGAGTTACCGACCTGTGACCAAGCCCCCGGGCCGACCCCCCGCCCCCGACAACTGGATGCCCGCTGCCCCGGGCGCCCCTGCGGCGCGGGCAGCCCCGGCGAGGTCAGGCCCGACGCCCCCCAGCCCCACGCCAAGGCGCCCCTCGGCGTCCCGGCGTCCGGAGGGCGCGCGCGGGAGGCCCGTCCCGGGGCGCAGCGGCCGCCCCAGGTCCCAGCGCCCGGCTTCCCGCGCGCCCCGCCCGCCGCAGGCGCGTGTGTCCGGCAGGGGGCGCCGGCGCCGGCCTTGCTGTGCCCGCGGGGCGGGCGGGCCCCGGACCCTGCCTCCTGCGCGCCCGCGGTCCGCCCCCCGCGCTCCTCCCGGCGGCCGGCGGGACGCGCAGTCCGCGCCCCGGATCCTCGCAGCAGCGCGCGCCGCCCCCGGGCCGGGACCGGACGGAGAGCAGCGGTTCTCCGAGAGGCGCCCACTCGCGCGGAGCCCGGGAGCAAGGGCAGCGCGCGCGGCCCCCCGCGCCCCGCCGGCCCCCCGCGCCCCGCCGGCCCCCACGGCCCGCGGCATGGCCCCGGGCTCGGCGCTGGCGCCGCTGTGCGCCCCGGCCGTCTGGGTGGCCGCCGCGCTCCTGCTTTGCGCGCCCCGGACCGCAGGTAGGACCCGTCGCCTCGGGGCGGGGGCGGGGACTCGCGCGCTCGGTCTGCGCCCCCGCGGCTGTGCCCCCGGCCTCTCCCCGGATCCCGGCCGCCGCGATCCCGCGCCCGCCGCCCCGCGCCGCTTCCACTGAGGCGCGCTCTGGGGTCGGCTCAGCCTTTCCAGAGGCCGCGCGGGCGGCGCCGGGGAAGCCCCGGCCGGGGGTCGGCGAGGGTCGTGGTGTGGAGGCGGCCCCGGCCCGCCGATGGGACTTTACTTCTTAGGACCTCGAGTGGGTCCCTGCCCCCCAGGTTCCCGCAGGGCCCACGGCCCCCGCGCCCCGCTCCGAGCCGGAGCCCCCCACCCAGGGCGCGCGGCGCCGCAGTCGGGCGGGGCCCGGGGACGCCCCCCCCGCCCCCCGCCGCCGGATCGAAAGGGACTTTGGCTTCCCTTTTGTTGGCCCGTCCACCCCCTCCTCCACTCCCGGGAGGTGGTCGAGTGGCGTTTCCTGCCTGGGGTCGGAGGGTCGCGGGGCGGCCTTTTGGCGGCTGGGGCGGCCCCCCGGGACCCGGGACGAGTCAGGCCGCGGGAGGGTCGGGCCCGCGTTCCTGGCGGCATTTCCTGGAGGGGCGCACGTCGCCCCCGAGGGCCCCGCGCGGGCTTGTCTGCGTGGGCGCGGGGCTTGCGGGAACCGCCGCGGGGTGCGGAGGGAGCCGGGGGGACCCGCCTGGGGAGCCGAGGGGGCGGCGCGCGCCCACGCCGTCCGGACCCCGAGCACCTCCGGCCGCGCGCGGGGCCGCATTCCGGGCACCCTGCCGGGCTGGGGGCGGCGCTGCCTGCGGGCCGGGGCGCGGGGAGGCCGAGGGGGCTGGTCTCCCGGGCCAGGAATGTTACACTTACGGGGGATTCAGGGACGCCCGCCCCCCGCATCGTGCCGCCCCCCGTCCCCGTGTTCCTGCGGGCAGGTGAGCGTCGGGGGCCGTCGCGGGAGGGGCTCCCTCTTCCCGCGTCGGGCTGCCAGCGGCGCGCTCCCGGGACCGTCTACACGGTCGGGAATGCTGCGCAGCCCTTCTGGGGAGTCGTCTGGGTCTGAGCAGATGCCGATTACGTCAGACCGTGCGGGCTACTTGATTTGGGAAGGGGGCGCGCCAGTGTGTCGCTGGCTCTGAAAGCATAAAGCGCCCGGGGTCCTGGGTGCGGTGCCCGCTAGCCTATCCGGAGTCCGCCTGGGGAGTCTCGCCGCATCCCTGCGGGGCGCTGCACCCCCCTCCCCGCCGGAATCCCTCTCCCCTTTAGGGCGGGGGATCTGTTCACTGCGGGAGGGGGCGGCAGGGGCTCAGGTCGGCGCCGGGACGTGGCCGCTGGGGGCTGGGTGGTCTTCGCCCCTGAGCCCGGCGGGTTTGCGGCTGCGGCGGCGCTTTCCGTGGCGCGCGCGCAGGGTGGGAGCTGTGCGGCCCGCAGGGCTGGGGCGGGGGGCGCTGCGACAGAGGCGACCCCCTCCTGTTCAGATCTGGGTTGGCGCAAGCACGGGATGGTTACCCTCGGGTCGGTAGTGCGCACACTGCCGCCCTGTCCAGTCGAATTTCAGAAATCTCTCGGGGACAAAGCAAGCCGGGGCCCTCCTGCTTAACCCCTGAGCCCGAGGGGAGGTGACTACGTTTTCCCAGCGAACACTCGTGTCTGAGTGTGGGGAGCGGGTGGGAGGCGTGTTCACCGCCTCTTCCTTCTGCAGTGCTGGGTTAGCGGAGAGTCCACATTTGTTCATGTTCAGATACGGACACAGCTTCAGGGGGACAGGAGATGTGGGCGCTTGGCATCTTCTGTGCTGTGATGAGAAATCCTTGTAACCGAGCCTGGTTTAGACCCGAGAAACGTTACTATGTAAAAACTGGGAAAGGTGGTTGTAGAAGGATTTGTAAGTCCTTACTCTACACTGTCCTAGATGGCTCTTCCCTAAGGAGACATTCCTGAGCGCTGTGTGCCTCGCCTGCGTGGGACAGGCTGGGACTGGTGCTTTTGGGGTTCTCCCTTCCCCATTTGACCGTGCTGCCTTGACTTCTGGCCCAGATCCTTGGACTGACGGTCGTATTAAATAATGCTCGCGGGCCATTTGGAAGCAAGCAAACGAAAACATCTTGAGAAAGAAGACTTTGGAAGAAGACGACTTTTCCTGTCTATAGAGAGACAGCACAGCATGTTTTTCTTGTTACAGCTGTGTGCGTAGCAGAGCAGCACACGTGGGAAATATTTTCATGTTTAACATTGCGAGCACTGTGGCGTGTGCTCAGTGGGGAAGGCCATCCCGAGACCCGGACACGGCTGCCCCCGTGGACACCCGCAGTGAGTGTCTGCAAAAGCCGCGTGGGTGCCCACGGGGCTCTAGGCAGTGAGGCCCAACTTGGACTTACCAAAGCAAGTCACAGTTGGAAATACGACCAGAATTTTGCATAACGGCTCGTGTGCCAAAAATCAACATGAGTTTTGGAACACGCTTCCTAGGGTCGTTTTGGGGGCAGGATCTGTGGATGGACGCGAGGCAGAGGGAACGACCTTTCTGTTTTTATTGTGAAATCCATTTCCTGTTGTTGGGACCAAGTACGGCCTCGTTTGGTGTTTCTGTGTCCCTCTTTGCGGTGAAGTATTTGTTTGCCGTGAATAGTCAGTCAGCCTTGGTTTAACCTCTGAGACATTTAAGCCTGGCCAAGCCTGGGTTTAACACGGCTCTTTCCTCTGGAATCTTTCCCCCAGATCCATGGGCTGGAGACGTCTGGGGCCGCAGCTCCTCTGACAGAGAGGGAGGAGCAATCCTTTAAAGGGGGATTTCTGAAGGCAGGTTTCCGCCCCGAAGGGGCTCTCCTTTACAAGGGCTTCCCCACGGGGGGGGGGGGGGGGGGGGGGGGGGGAAACTTATTACCATTGCAATGCGGCCTGGGTGTGAAGGGTTTGGCCTCCCCGGCCTGCGGAGCCCTGGCCAGCCTGGCGAAGCGCGGGGAGTTGGTGTGCTCTGTGACCGCGTTCCCCGGAGAGCTCTAATTATGTAATTCCAAGTTGCAGGCAAGGGAGAGACAGTGGCTCTTAGTGTTATCCCCACCCAAGGTTTATGACCCTCTTCTGAAACGTTCGTTGATACCACAGGCCTTTTGGTGTTTGTTTGTCCATTCCCTGTGGACTGGCCCGTCTGCCTCCCCAGCTGCAGCATCCTGGGGTCACCAAGGGGAGCAGGGCAGGGTGGGGAAGCACTGAGTTTGCTCTGCTGGGCCCGTGGTGGGGGGCAGGGGGGGGCTCCTGAAGGGCTCCGACCCCATCCTGCTAGAGAAGGTTGTCCCAAAGATCCTTCTTTGGGGACTCTGGTGACCTCCAGGAACGCCTTGCAGGAACACTTTCAGAGCAGAGGGGGCTTGGTTTTGCAGAGGAAGCCTTGGGGCGAGGCCTGGGGCTGGCGTGGCCAGCAGGGGCTTCGTGGGAGGACAGGCAGGGTTCAAAGATCAGCGCGGCTCCAGAACAGAGGTGGCGGGGTCCGGCGAGTACTGAGGGCTTCCTGAGCTGTGGAGCCACAAGAGGAGCTCCAGGCCCGTAACTACGCCGGCACCCGCAGGGCTCAGTGCCTGCCTCTCCCGGTAGGTCCTTCTGTGCTGTTGTCGAGGAGCTGGCGGAGTTGGAAGGAAGGGCAGGGCGGCGCGGCTTGTGCCGTCGCCTGAGAACGGGTCTGGGTGTGTGATCCGGTTGAACTCGTGCTAACAGAGTGGCCAAGGGATGGCCGGACAGTGCTGGAAGTTTGCTGAAAGCTTTTAGAAAATGGGGGACTGTGTTCGTGTGGTTTGCACCATTTGGGGGGTTTCTGTTCTGGTGTTTTTGTTTGTTGTTGTTTGTTGTTGTTGTTTTTAAAGTTGTATCTCAGAAAGAACTCCCCCGCCCCCCAAAAAATCAAACGCCCAAGGGAAGGAAGTAATCACAGAAAAATTTAGCCTAATTACACTAAGTGGCTTGTCCTCTAGAAAGTCTCCTGTTCCGGGAGAAGTGGTGTGTGTGTGTCTTTAACTGTCGCTGGAAGGAGCTCCAGGAGGCTGTCACTTGGAAGATGTTATCTGGGGGAATGTGGCTGCTTCTTCCGGTCCTCCCTGAGTGGGGGAGGGTTCGCCCATCCCCCACGCTCCCAGCCCCGGGATTTCCCCAGCCCGGTGCCCCCTGCCCTGGGGGGTGCTAGTTAACCCAGCGTGCACCGAAGTGAAAGAAATCTTTGCAGACCTGAGCCCTGAAGGACAGTCGCCAGCAGCACATGTAGCTCTTCAGGTTAAAATTAATCAAACTCAAATGCAGGATTCACTTCGTCGCTGCCCTGGCTGCCTTCCTCAGGTCCAGGCACACAGAGGACATCCCCCTCGCTGCGGGGAGCTCTCTGCCGCACCCCAGCCCCCAGCGCCTGCTCCTCCCCTTCCTCCTGGCGAGAAGGGGCTCTACCTGCTTTGCTAGAGCTTCCTTTGTTGCTGGTGGGAGTTGGGAAGGCAGAACCCAGTTGGATGGACGCTAACCAAGGTGGAGAACCAGAGGGCCCTGCCCCTGGGGCGCGCAGCACGTGTGTGAGGAGGGCTAGGGCCAGGACACCTTCCCGCTGACTTGTTGGGCACCTCCTTCCCCAACCCTGGGGGTGCAGAAGCAGCGCCCCTGGGGAAACCCACTTAATGGACTGAGCCACCCAGGAGTGCCTTCTGCTTAGTTCTCAAAACACAAATAAGGAAAGGAGAAATCAGAAAGTAATGTGGATTATCTCAGATCTTTTATTTATTTTATTTTTATTTTATCTATTATTTTAAAAGTTTTGTTTATTTGACAGAGAAAGAGATTGCACAAGCAGGGGGAGGGGCAGAGGGAGAAGCAGATTCCCCGCTGAGCAGGGAGCCCAATGTGGGGCTCCATCCCAGGACCATGACCTGAGCTATCTTCTAAAAAAAGACAAAACCTGGGGCCCCTGGGTGGCTCGGTCTGTGGAGTGCCGGACTCTGGGTTTTGGCCTGGGTCCTGATCTCCTGGTGGAGCATCTAGCTCCTTGGCAGGCTCCGCTCAGCATGAGGTCTGGTTGGACTCCGGCCGGCTGCCTCTGCCCCTGGCACTCTTGGCGGGGAGGCGGGTGGGGGGGGGACGCGAGGCTCGCTCTCTCTGTCTCATGGATAATTAAATTAAAAAAAAAAAAAAGACAAAACGTGAAAACAAATCTTGCATTCCTAGGTTTGTCTTTGGCTGTGAGGAGGCGTAATGCTTCGGATGCTGTTTGGGGTGCCGTGTGGGCGCGCGGCTGGTGTTGCAGGCCGGGGTCCCACGGCGGGAGGTCGGAGACACGGGGTGGAGTTGGAGACGTTGGTATAACTCAGGATTCCTGCACTCGCAGACACCACACGGGCACGCGCACACGGATGTTCAGATTCGGACTTTGTAAACTGTAAAATACCTGTTTTCCCGTAGGTAACGGTCATGTCCTGGCCCCTCACTAGCCATGAGCACTCTCACTGCCCAGATCTTGGTTGCAGGGTCCTGGGCGCACTCGGGGCGGGGAGGACTCGAGGCAGGACTGACCGTGGGGACGGCGCGGAGTCCTGGGTGAGCCCAGGGCGTCTTCTCGAGCCAGAAGGGAAGTGATGAGGAGTAGCGGGAACTTCACACGCATGCAGGTCACCCACTTGCCGGAGCTCTGGGGGTCGGATCTGGGGCGCGTTCAGCACCCAGCCAACGGCGGCCCAGGGTCCTGCGCGGCTCACACTGGTCACGGGCCCCACAAGGAACCGGATGCCCTGGTTCGTCTCCCCGGGCTGCAGGCCAGAGCCCCACAGACCCGGTGACTTAAAGCACAGAACGTACAGGGGCCGCGTGCAAAGTCAGGATGTCGGCAGTCCGTACCCCGCCGGGCGCCTCCAGAGAAGCCTCTTGTGTCTTCCGGCGTCCCGTGCGGCATCAGCGCGCTGCCTCGTGCGCCTCATGCGGCCGCCTCTCCCCTGTGCCTGGGTGGGTCTCTCCGTCTTGGTGTCAGGACCCCCGCCACGGGGCTTAGGTCCACTCTAAATCCGGGACGATTTCGTTCCGGGGGCCTTCCCTTGTTACGTCTGCAAAGACTGCTTCTGCGTGAGGACACCTTGAAGTTCTAGGTGGATTTGAATTCGGGAGACACCGTTTAACCCACTACGTTCCACAAATGAATGGGTGGGGGGGGCCGCCTCCGTGCAGTGAAACGCCAGCCGGTAAATGTGCAGCCAGTGGGAGGCTCACCGGAGCGGTGGTGATCGTGGACACTGACCCGGCACGTGCCGTCAGCGAATGCCCGGTCTAACGGGGGGGCATGGGGGTGTCTCCCGTAGAGCCTTCTTGCACAAGGGGACAGTTAGGGACAAGATAGAGACATAGAACATCACGCTAACGGGCTGATCGGGACTCATGCCGCCTGGTGGGCGGGTGGACGTCGCTCTCCTGAGAAGGTGTGTGTCCCTTGGGTGCTGTTCCAACGGGAATACAAAACGGGACTCGAGCCAGCAAGCCCAGCGTGGGGAGGGGCCCTTGATGACACAGTTGGCTTTTAGTAGAAAACATCCAGGTCATGAAGGGCAGAGTCGGCCAGGGAACGGGTCCAGCCTGAAGGAGACTGCAGGGCCCCACGCAGAGGGTGACCTCACACGGGTCCGGGCTACCGCGGGAACGCGCCGACGTGGGCGTCGGTGAAATGGTTATGAAACGGAAACGGGGGGTTAAATTCTCCAGAGGTGTGGTCAGGGTTAAGGATCCCGAGTGCGAGGGTTGTGGGAGGGCATGGAGGAGCCCGTCCCGCTCTGGGGAAGGTCATGCTGTGTGTTCATGGCTCAGGGGCGCAGTGTCCACTCTGCCGCCGCGGCCTCGGAGCGAGAGCGCCGTGTGAGTGTGGAGTTGAAGGACGGACGTATGGGCTGGACGTGAGGAATAAGTGGGTCTGGTCTGGGGGACGGTCCCGCAACAATCCTGCGACCTTTCTGTAAACTGGGAAGGATTGACACATCGAGGGCGGGACGGGGATACACTGGCGCGACCGGGGCAGCATCTCTGAGAAGAAAGCCACAAACGGTCGTATTCATCGGAAACGGTGTCAGACCTCACGCAGGACTGGGGAGGGGCAGGACTCCCGTGGGTTTGACCAGTTTCTCCGACGAGACTGAAAATGGCCCGGTCGTCCCCCGTTTCTGGACCGCCGGGACGTCTAACATGCTTCCCCTTAGCTTTTTAATTACAGAACACGTTAGATGTCCACGCAGTGAGACCGGCACGGCGACCCCCGCTGTGCTTTCACTGCAGCCTCCAAGGTGACAGGTTCTGTTAAAGTGGTCCATTTCCCGGGCCCCGCCATGTCTTCCGGCTCGGTGCAGACTGGCCTTGGACCCTCGGCTCTGTTGCTGGCAGGATGCAGCTCCCTTTGCTTCACCATCAGAGCGGCCTCTGGCCAGACCTGGGGGTCCCGCTGGGGCTGGGCCGCTGCGTTGCGGCAGGTGCCGGGGCCGTGGGCATCCTGTGTGGAAGGACCCCAGCGCATCCTGGTGCAGAGGTGTGTGGGGACCCCGGGAAGATTGGGCTGGTCCTTCATTCGTGGCCCCTGTTGGCGGGTGCCCCTCGGCCTGTCCAGGAGAGGTGCCTCGCGGAGCCCTGCCTGGAGCAGATCGTCCATCACAGTCATCAGGGCCCGGCCTCGTCAGCCCGAGGCTGCTAAGGTCCCAGCAGCCGCGTTTCCAGACACCGTGTTTCCTGCGTCCTGGCGCCGAGGGTCTGACGACCACCCTAAGATCCAGCCCGCGGGTGGCAGGAACCCGTTCACACCCGGTAGGGCAGAGGAGGAGGTTTGTATCCAGATCACGTACCCGCAGGTGGATGGGGAGAGCAGCGTTCCGCGGCGTGTACCGCAGGCCGTTCCGCGGCGTGTACCGCAGGCCGTTCCGCGGCGCGTCCCGCAGGCCGTTCGCGCGGCGTGTACCGCAGGCCGTTCGCACGGCGTGTATAGCAGGCCGTTTGCTGAAGGCCGGAACCTCAGCGCGTTCGGTCCCGCTTGGCCTGAGCACGGCGCAGGCGATGAGACGGCGGCCCCGGGGCCCCTCGGCCTGCTCCAGCGTTTGGCTGGGTCGGAGCAGGCATGGAGGGCTGTGCAGGGGGTGATGTGGGGGCCCTGGCGCGGGGACTGGGGTGTCCGTGGCCACTTGGAGGGCGGTTCGCGGCGACTGTCAACATTCCGAACGCGCAGGTTCTGTGGCTGCTGCAGGACGTACGTGCGCTGGGAGGCGTGCTGTCCTTTAACGGGACCCAGGCTGCCAGCACGGCGTTCCCATAGCGTCGAAATGGAATCCAGGACCCGTGGGTGCTGCAGGGGGTGCTCCGCACGCGATTCTGGCTGGGGCGAGTGTCTGGCCGCGGGAGGGTTCGCGTCACGTGGGGCTGGTCTGCACGATCCCACCTCCGTCCCCGGGTGTGTGGAGACGCAGGCCTCGGGGATCGGGGGCCTAGACCGACAGCAGCGGCGCCCCCGGGGGAGGACAGAGGAGTCTCGGGGTCTCTATGGCCGCTGCGTCTCCCCCACCAGGGACACCTCACTGGGTCCTTTCTTTAAGCTCCCAGGGAAGGAGCCGTGTCCGGCATGAGACAAGGTACCGTGCTCTTCCTCCCTGCTCTGTCCTGCTCTGGCCGCACAAGGGCAGAGGAGGCCCTGGAAGTTCCCAGCCCGTCGGGGTGCGTCTTGACCTGGAGGGCCTCACGGACAGGTAAAGGCCCGGAAGCCTGAGGTGCCCGTGCCCCAGGCCTGCTAGTTCCCTGGGTCTTCACGCTCGCCGCGGAGTGGGGCGTCTCTTGGTGGCCCCCTTGGTGCTCGATCCACACCCCGTTCTTAACGGCTCGTCATTCGTGAAGCTGCCCCCAGACCCTCCAGGTAGGCTTGCCGGTCCTGGGCGGGGCAGCCGGCCCCGTTACTCCTTGGACCGCCAGGGCCGTGGCCGTATGTAGACCTTGTGTAAATGGCCACAAGAACCAGACTTTTCTGGATCTTTTGAAGCGAAAGCAAGAACCAGGGCAGTCCGAAGGCAGGTTAGGATGGAGATAGAACCGGAGCCGTCCTCCAGGACGAGCGGCCTTCGGTGTTCCTGGCTGTTCGGCTGCGGGGCCGCTGCGGTCACCGAATGGCGTTTCATAAGGAGGAGGCCATGCGGTTCCGGGGGAGTGACGTCTCCCCACAGCGTGGTCCACGGGAGGCCCCCGACCTCAGGATGTGTTGTGGCTCCGAAGGATCCAGTTCCAAAGGTCGTGATGCCCTGTGACTGGGGTCCTTAAAGAAGGGGGAAACTTGGGCCCAGAGACGGACGCGCAGTCGCGTGCAGGGCACGCGGAGCCGTGGGGACCAGGCGCCGCAGCCGGCCGAGCGCCCACCGCCGAGTCCGTAAGGTGACAGCGTCCCTCGCTCCAGCTGTCCCGCTGCTCCTGCTCGTTAGCACGGCCCGCACTGACCCCGATGCTGTCAGGACGCCCCTTCTACCTGGAACCCCGGGAGCCCCGCGGCTGGTCAGCGTCAGGGTCAGGGGTTGGGTCACGGCCACGGAGGGACCGTCATGGCCCAGTGGGGTTGAGTGGCTTGGCACAGAGGGCAAGTGCGTCCTCCCGGGGCGCGTGCTGTCCCCTGCTGCTCCCCTAGACAGCACGGCGGCCAGGCGGCTCTCGGGGGGCTGTGGGGCCCGTCCATCTGTCCCCCGTCCCTCCCGCGGCTTGCCTGGCTCCCGGGGTCAGAGCAGAGGGGTCTGCCCATGCTCCCTCCGGGTCGAGGCCTCGAGGTGCCCATCCCGCTTCCCTCGGGGAAAGCGCGGGAACAGTCACAACAGGAATCTGAGAGCAAACGCCCTGGGCGCTGGGGCTGCCGCGGTCAGACGTGTGATGTATCCGCCCGGAGCCTTTGAAGCAGGAGGCTGGGACTCCTTGAAGTCTGGCCGCTGTGGGGAAGCGAGACCGGCGCCAAATGGAGAGGAAGGGGCAGGTGGCCCCGGGCGCCTTGTGGGGTCCCTGGGCTCACGGCTCCTGGGAGGGCAGGTGAGGGAAGGAGCTCTCGGAGGGACAGGTCTCCCTCTTCCCTTGTGTCCTGTTCCAAAGCGCAGGCTGGCTCCGGCGGCTGCAGGGCGTTCCCGGTGGACGGGGAGAGGCTGTGAGCTGGCTCGCAGTTTGCCGTCGGGGGGGCCCCTGGCAGGGCGCAGGGTCACACGGCCGGCAGCTCACCGGTGTGCACCTGGTGTCGGCTCACGGGGCGCCGGAAGGGGAGGCCCAGGGCCACAGGAGAGAAGAGATCCCCGCAGGGGTGTCGACGCGCGCCTCCCCGGACTGCAGGGGGGCGTGGGAGGGAGTGGAGGCCACTTGAGAGGTGGGACCCGCGTACGGCCTGGCTGCGTCAGGCACGAGGTGATGCTTTGCTGGGATTCTGGTGGCCTTTCTTGACCTATCCTGGTTTTCCTTCACTGTTCACCAAATTCAGCACGTCGCTGCCGGTCAGTTCTGGAAGACGGAGCCGGAAAGAGTGCGCCGTCCCGGAGGCTGGGCTCCCTTGGTCGGGTAGGAACCCAGGGACATGTTTGGTAAGAAGGAAAAAATGCAACAATGCCGTTAACACATGAAGTGATCCTCTGAGATTTTGAAAACGTGAGTCGTGGAAGTGAGCCGGAGGCGGAGGAGGAGCATTTGGAAGGTTCTCCCTCAGAGACAGGGAGGCGGCTGAGTTCTTCGATCCGTCACGACTACGAGCCGGACTTCGCTTTAATACGAATCTATACGGCACGAATTTGGTCTCTAAAGAACAGAGTCAGAACTAAGTAGGTGCGTGTTGGAATCCAAAGCACCTGGTGGGACACACCGGGCCGAGGAGCTCTGGTTGCCCGAGAGGCCGGCTGAGGACAAAGCAGGAGACCTTGTGTCAAACCCTAGTTGATGTCGGCGGGGATCGTGCGCCGTTACCGGAGCCCGTGAAGAGCAGAGACGTTCGAGCACGACACGCGTCGGTCCTTAGACATTTCCAGAGCACGCGGGAAGCTGGATTCCGTTTCTTTAAACGCGCGTGCGAGCTTGGGCCATGCGGTTGTGCCCAGAAACGGCCCGGGGGGTAAGGTCAGCAGGGGTGGCTGACACTGTAGAGACATTGTGGTGGGCTGGGCGGCTCGGGGAGCTCCGGGGTCGGCGGCCAGGGTCGGTCACGGGCCTGGCCAGGGCCAGAGGGGGCCGAGGGCTGATTCTACTTCGTTTGTTTTTTCTGTCCGGTCATCTGGAAGGGCGGTTGGGTTTGCTACACAGAAGCAAGCGCTCGGTGCCACCAGTGACTGTGGCCCAGGCCATTTGCACGTGCTTCCTGCCCTTTTTATTTTAACACCAGAATTACTGCCGTAGAAATACACAAACCATAAAACTCTCCCTAGAACTCACTGGTTTTACGATGTTCACAGCATCGAGCGGGACACGCCGTCACCAGGGCCTGTTTAGATGAGAGATGAGGACCCGCCGGAGGACACTGCCGGCTGCTGGCCATTTTCAGCTTACAGAAGTGGCCCTCCCGTGGGGTCCTGCTTCCACACATTTGCCTTGAAAGACCGGCATGAGCTTTTCCCTCCATCTTACTGTGAACCATCCCCAAAGGGTTCAAAGCCAGGAGCCGCCCGTGTGGACAGAATTAAAGGGGACTTATAGGCTGTGCTCAGATCCTTGAAGTCTTATGGGAGAGCTTGCCCTGTGGCCCCGCGTGGCGTCTGGGGGCCGCAGTAGTACAGGACGGTAACCTCAGCGGGTGAAGCTGAGCGGGACAGGGCTTGGGTTGATGCGGCCAGAACTTTCTAGGTACAAAGTGGCCTAACCAGTGACCCGGCCATCACCGATCTGGGGTGTCAGCGGGAGCGGCCCCTGCTGGCCTCTGGCTTCCGCTCACCTGTGCAGGGGCTCTGCTGAGTGCCCGCTCTCGCCTGGCTCCGCTCGGCTCCGCTCGGCTCTGCATGCCAACCTTTGTCCCTTACCCCGAGGGACCCTCTGTGCGGAGAAGCCCGTGCTTCCCTGGCCAGCCCTGTTCTCACAAAACGTGTGTCTGCCCTCACGTGGGGTCCCAGAGGTCGGGGTGGAGCCACCCCAGGCCGTCCAGGGGCCCCAGCTCCCCTGCTGTGGCGGAAGCTTCCTGAAGACAGGACCGCGGCCCCCCTCCCACGGCTGCACCCCCAGCCCGCCGGGCACAGACCCCTGGGCTCAGTGTGTGCTGGGAGGCGCGGTGGGACCCGCTTCATGCGCAGGCGCGTGTGCACAGGCGGAGAATCCCGTCAGGCCGAATGAGCGGACAACGTTGTAGGTAAGAAGTGATGGAACTGAATGGGTTAAAGGAGCCGGTCTGAAAGTGATCCGCGGGACCAGGGCGGGGAGCGGACGCATGGGGGGCACGGGGCCGTAAGGGCAGGTGCAGGGCGAGCTTTGCTTAAAACCCCCAGGGCTTCACACCGGAGCCAGCCCTGAGGGCCCCTGAGCTGGAGCGAGTAACCCTCCGGGGCTCGGTCACAGAGCCGCCGCATCAGGGCAAGACGGTGACACCGGGAGCCCGCGGGGGCCGTGCTGGGCGGGCTGGGGGGCGCCTGGGAGCACACACCTGGGAGCGCTGTGTGCTTCTGGCCCTGTTTCTCTACCCTGAGCTGCTCTGAAACACCCTCTAGCTCCGATGGCGCAGCCCTGCCTCTGCCAGGTGCTTCTGCTCTTCCCGACAGTCACAGCTGGACGTGGCCCACGTACCGGGAAGTCGCCGTTTGAAGTTCACAGGTCGCGGGTGTCTGGCATGTTCCCGGAGCTGCGCAGCCCCCACAGTCCGTGCTGGGCCATTCGCGTTGCCCCGAAAGCAGGCCTGTCCCTCCGGCTCTGGCCACGAGCCCCGGCTCACTGTCTCCGTGGGTTTACCTGTCCCAGGCCTTCCCTGTAAATGGGACCCTCAGGAGGTGGCCTTTGCTGTGACCGTCTTCTTTCATTCGGCACCACGTTCTCAGGGTCCTTCTTGGCTCTGACAGTGTCCCACGGTGTGTGTCGCCGGAGCTGGTTTTGAGGCGTCCGGTCAGGTGGTTGTAGAATTTCGCCCCACGGGGCTCATCTGGATCTTTCTCACGGTTACACGGCGGCTGTGGCTTTCATGGAGGAAGATCCCAGGTCCTTCCTAGGAACCACGGGGTCCTCTGGCCATTCACGGTCAGCATTTCGAGAACCCTCCAGACTTTTCCACGGTGTGTGCTCCATGTTACGCACCCGCCAGCCGTGGGTGAAGCCGTCCCCGTCCACGCCGCCCTCCACACTTGCTCCTTGCCTGTCTTTTCAGCAGATTCTCCTCTGAAGACACCCAGGACTGACCTTCTGAAGTGGCCCCCAGGCATTTTCTGGGTGTCACGTACGCTCTCATCTGTCTTGTAGCTGGGAAGCAGCGGTGAGCAGACACTGTGCAGCCTGGGAAGCCGGTGGCCCAGCCATCCTGGGCGGCTTTCTCGGCGTTCTGGCTCTGCTGTCCTTCTCTTGGCACAGGGCACTCTGCAGCGGCAGGAGGGGCGGCCACAGGCGCCGTGGGCAGCGAGGGCTCACGATCGTCTCATCTGGGCGGCCTCCATGCGTTTTTCTGCCGCCGTCAGTAAACCTGGAGTAAACTCCAGGAAGCCTCTCTCCTGGCAGCTTCTCTCCAGATCTCTTGTTCCCCCTACCTCCTGGGTTTTAGATTCTTTTCTAAAAATCTGGTTTGATCTTCAGATAGTAGTGGCCACAGTTCAGGCTTGAGAAACCTGGAGACTCGTGTATGGGGGGGGGGGGCAG
Source organism: Mustela nigripes (assembly GCF_022355385.1). Lineage (NCBI taxonomy): Eukaryota > Metazoa > Chordata > Mammalia > Carnivora > Mustelidae > Mustela > Mustela nigripes. The sequence continues at coordinate 90,834,526 of NC_081565.1, read as the reverse complement.
GGAAGGGCAGCCTGAGAGGCGGCCGGTGGGTTCTACTCCAAGAAGAGTGTGTTCAAGTCCCGAGTCCGGAGTCCCGTGCCAGCCTGGGAACGCTGAGCACACACGGGGCCCTTGGGCCTGCCGGGGAGCAGGAGGAGGTGAATGACGGTCTCCCGGCGGCTGGTGATGAAGCAGATAACCAACTTAGCTCTGGAGCCGCGGGGAGAGGGGAGAGCTGAATGACGGAAGGCGCAGTGTCCCGTGGTTTCCTGCGGTCCCGTAGACTCGGAGGCCCCGAATGCTTTCCACCCACAGAGGAAAAGACCTTGGGTGCTGGGGAATCCTGTTCGTGTTAAAAGTTTTTATTTTTAAATATTTATTTATTCATTAATTATATTTTTCTAGGTAGGTTCCACGCCAGCGTGAGCCCAGTGCCGGGCTTGAACGCGTGACCCTGAGATCCAGGCTTGAGCTGAGGTCAACCGTTGGGCACTTAACCGAGGTGCCTCACGCTCCCACGCTGCCCAGGTGCCCCGTGAGGATCTTTTAAAAAAAAAAATCAGTTTAATTTTTTAAACGATTTCTGTACCCAACATGAGGCTTGAACTCACGACCCCGAGATCGAGAGTCGCAGGCTCCACGGACCGAGCCTCTTCGGAGCCTTCCCACACGGTGGCGCCGGCACAGCTTCCTTCCTCCTGGCCTGTGCGTGGACAGGGCGGTCTTGGTGTTGGTGAAGAAGGTCTCACGTTCTAAGACGGCGCCGCTACGGTTTTGTTGCTAATTGCACAGAGGGACGCGCATGAGGGACCTGGTGCGGGGACCCGGCAGGCCTGGACACGCTCCCTGTCCTCCGTTCGGGCCTTCGCGGGAGGTTGGAGTGACCATCACGGCCGCAGGTGGGGTCGGCCGTCTCTCGGGGACAGTCCTTCCCTTGAGAGTTTTCGGACCGTTTAAAGGAGCAGTTCAGGACTGAAGTCCGGCAGACGTCGGCACGGGGAGCAGAGGGTCTTCAGGACAAAGGTGGAAGAGAGGGGGCGGGGGAGGCCAGGGTCCCTCGGGGTTTCTCTGCAGGGGGGCGTGCCCCGTGGAGACTTTGGGGGGGCAGAGGTGGGGTCGGGTGCTGGTGGCCGCCCTAGCGTTCGTGGCAAGGGCGCGGCGTGGGAGGTGCTCGGTGCCATGAAGGGCTCACTGGCAGGACGGCCGTGGCCGCTTCCTCTGCACAGGGAAGCCCCGTGGACTTGAAATCTGCAGGAGCTTCTCCGGTACGGCGAGTTTCTAACTTCCGTCCGGAGTCCGTGGCTTCTGGCAAGACCGTGGAAGAATTCCAGGCGCCAGAACGATTAGTGGCCCGGGAAACAAATCCCCATGATTTGATCAAGCGCCGGCTGCTTCCTCCTGGGCTGCTCCTGAGCGGGGCCGTCGGAGCCGAGACGTGAGACACACCTCCCAGGAGCTGCTGGGTGGCCTGGGTCCTCGGAGAGGCCGGGGTGTCTGAGCTCTGCGAACGGACGCCGGGATGCCGTGGCGGACAGGCGTTCAGGACCGGTCGCCCAGCGCCCACTCGAGAGCCTCCGCCAGCCGGCCCTTGGCACCTTTCTTCCTCCAGCGGGAAATAGACGTGTACTGACTTTAACCCCGTGGATGCCGGAGCAGGGGAGGGATCCCAGGGGCCACTGAGGGCGGGTGCGCAGCTGCGGGGCCACACTCCTCCGTCCCCTCCGTCCCCTGCGAGAGGCCGCCGTGCCTCGTGTCCCTCTGCCCCCATCCCTGCCGCATCGACGCTGGGCTTGACTTGAGATTTCAGCTCCCAGAACGCCTGGGGTCACCACCACTGTTCTTAGCATGTGTCCCTTTGTCTGAGTGGCCAGCCCGGGGCTTAGAGGCAGTCCTGGTGTCGGATGGGGGACGGAGAGTCTGACACGGAGGATGGAACCACCTTCATTATCCAGGACACAGAAGATTCAGCCCCCTGTGAGCTCCGCCCACCTTCCCTGAGGCCCGCCCTGTCCGTCTTCTCGGGGGTGGTGGGGAGGGCGGGGGCGACCGTGTCCAGGTGTGTCCCGGTGCCCGTGAGGCTCTGAGCTCCGTCCCCTGAGTGCCCGTCGGGATTGGCTAAGACGTGTGCGGCGGCCGCACTCTCCTGGTGCGTGAGTGGTGGGGCCAGTCCAGGCTTCTGACCCGTGAGCTGCGCGGGAAGGGGGCCGGAGAAGCCTTCGGCCACTGCCCGTCCCGTCGTGCGGCTTCTGATGCAGCTCAGTCTGAGACCCTGAGGTGACCAACGGGCGGTGAAAGGTCGTTGCTAAGATTGATAGGATGGACAGGTGGGTCTTGGGACCCCCCCGCAGACCTCTGCCCAGGTGAGGACCTCGCAGTTCAGATTTCTCTGTCCTCCGTGGAGCCCCAACAGCCCGGCTCCTGCAGCCAAGGAGAACCGCGTGCGGCCAACGAAACCTTCGTGCGGCCTCGAACTCTCTGTGGGGACTGTGGGGAGAGAACGTGTGTCAGGCTGCAGGCTGTTCTGTGAAAGCTTTTTTTTTTTTAAGTACTAAAAAAATTTGTGGTTACAGATATGCTAGTCCACCATTTTAACCATTTTTTCCTGCGTAGGCTCCATGCCCCGCACAGGCTTGAACTCAAGACTCCGAGCCCGGGTCCCACGCGGTACCGACCGAGCCCGCCGGGCGCCCTGGTTTAGCTATTTTTAAGGGCAGTGTTCAGTGGAATCAAGTGCATCCACGCCGTGGGCCGCCTTCACCGTCCTCCTCCGGAACTCTTCACACCCCGCAAGCGGGACACACACCCCCCCTTCCGCGCCCCGGCCACCGCCTCTCACTCGCCCACTTTCTTCTGACACTGGGTGTCGCGTACCTGAAAGTCGTGCGGACGTCTGATTTCTACTTCTTCTCCACTGGCCGCAGCAGAGCTGGTTTGGGGGGATGGCCCGGAAAGGAGCTCTGTCTGGGGTTTTAAGTAGATCATGGGGAGCAGAGCTTCTGGGCCTTTCCACGGAGCAGGAAAAGGGAGTCCCGCCTTTGCCGGAGCTCGCCCTTCCGTGTGGAGCCCCCGCCTCTCTCTGGGACTCAGAACCGCTTGTGGCCGATGTTCACTTTCCCCTGCCCGTTGCCGACGAGCATCGGTAGACTAGGCTGACGTCTTGTTTTTCCTTGGTGGTGGGTCCTGGGCCCCTGTTGCTAATTCTGTCTTCTCGTTGGTCGGTCTTGTCTGTTGGGTCTCTGGAAAGTGGCCGGGATGCTCTGAATTCTCCCAGCCGGGGCACCGTCCGGTTCCGGGCTGCCAGAGCCATAGCCTCCCTAGAGAGAAAGGAGACGGTGTCTTTTCAGTGTGACTCGTTCCGAGGAGTAGAAGTCTGCTCAGCAGGCATCAGCCGCGGTCTTGGCTCCCAGAGCCCTTGCTGAGAAATCCCCATAGGCTAGGTTTTGGTCTTCATTTTACATTTTAATAAATATCGTCAGTTTTTTCTTTAAAAGGCTTCGCCACGTGATGCTCTTTGTGGGCCTGTTGGGTGATACGTATTTCTATTTCTCTTTAACGTATCTCAAGATAATGTTAACTAAAGGTCTAATGACTCTATTAACTCTAACACAATGTGGGAAATAGAATATTTTTTTAAAAAATGACATTTAAAAATTTCGTAAAGAATACAGCTATAACTGATAAACCAGGAAGATCCTCAATTTTCCCCTGTTGCCTGTTTGGGGGATTTAATGTTTTTTCCCTGAAATATCTACCCTTTGCATTTTTCCGATACAGAACCTTGTGCATTGACTTAGAAGAACGGCATCTCATTGGGAGAAGACACACAGACGCATGCACATGCTCACACACACCTTTTCTACTTGGAAATAGTTCTAGATGGATAAAAGTTGCAAAAACAGAACCATTCCCTAAACCCTTCCCCGGCGTTCTCCAGCGTTAACACTGCCCATCAGGACCGCGTTATCAGAACTCGGAAACGGACACTGGTGCCATCCGTGCATTGAATTTGAGGCCGTGTTTGAGTCTCGCTGGCTTTTGCACTAATGTCTGTTGTCCGTCTGGGAGCCCATCCAGGACCCTCACCTTCCCCTGAATCCACACATTTGCTCCTTCTTTTCCGATCAGGACCGTGATTCAGGATCGCCCGGTTTTCCTCGACCCCGACGCTTGTGAACAGCACCGGTGTGGAACGTTCCCCGTTCGGGCTTGTCTTACGTGTGGGATCAGAGTCCATTGATGCGCTTTGGTGGTGTCTCCTCAGGAGGCGTGTGATGTCCGCGGGGCCGTGTGCTGCGGCGTTAGCCCGGTCCCTCGGCGAGGGAGGCGTCTGCTGTCTGCTGGCTTTCTCTGCTCTACCGTTTCTGTTGTTTCTTGATCCGTTTATATCTTCTGGGAGCTACTTCGAGCCTGAGTGAACACCCCATGTCTCTTCATGTTTTCTTTCTTTGTTGGTTTTCAGCCACTGTAGTAATTACTGGGGCTTTGGATTGCGTTGGCTTTCTGTTCCCTTTCCATGTCCCTCTACCTTCAGCAACTGGAACCCCTACGCTTAAGGAGAGCCTGTGACTAGAGTGCCAAGTTCTGTCTGTTCTCAGAACGAGCAGCGGACGGTGTTGATGGGGCCACAGTGGTGGGACCCTTTGCTTGGTCCCAACTGTTCGTGCAGAAATATTATTTATAGGGAATACAGAATAGTGTTTTTTTAAAGATTTTATTTACTTATTTGTTTTAGACAGAAAGCGTGAGAGCAGGGGGAAGAGTTGGAGGGGAAGGAAAGGGGAAGAATTCTCCAGCAGACGCCCTGCTGAGCGTGGAGCCCCACACGGGACTCGATCCCAGGACCCCGAGATCATGACCTGAGCTGAAGGCAGAGTCTCAACCCACGGAGCCCCCCAGGGGCCCCAAAGCCAGATTCTCTATGGATAAGACCGTCTCTCCATGTTTGAAGCTATTTCTTTTTTCTTGTGTTTTCATTTTATTTTATTTATGTTCAGTTAGCCAGCGTATAGTACGTCGTTGGTTTTTGATGTCATGTTCAACGGCTCATTGGTGACCTAGAACACCCAGTGCGCGTCACCCGACGTGGAGTGTTTCTTGGGTGTAGATTCGTGTTGGGGAAGTCAGGAGGTCCGTGACCTGTCCTCGGGCTGCAGCCAATGGCCGTCGTAGTAACGTGCACGGGACGGGCTGGTGGTTAGACAGAGCCCGCCGCCCTCCCGTCCGCGGCGTCTCCGGCTCCAGCCCCGGGCGCCACTGCTTCGTTTCCGTTTCTGCTGAATCGATGGGTCAGAAATCACGAGAATCATAACACTTAAAAAAACCAACAAAAAAACAAAAACAAAAATAACCAAACAGGTCAGGGAAGTGCTGCTGGATTCCTCGTCCCGCCGCGGTGGGAGAAGTGTACCCAGGCCCTCCGGTTCCGAGACAGGTCGCCTGGAGAGGAAAAGCAATTAGAAGGCATTTTCGTTTTCTCATCCGAAAGAAATTCTATAGGTTGTTTTTGGCAGAGCGGCGTGTTGCGTTAGGCCCCGTGGACCCCTGTGCTCTGTAAATTAAAGAGGTTTGGGGAGCATTGTGGTTTCTTCTTAAATTCCTCGTGTTGGCTGGAGGCCCGCGGCAGCCCCGTCCACCGTGATTTGCTACTCCGGGCTGGCGGAAGGGAAACTTTCCCTCCTGGTTAGCAGAGTCCAACTGTCCAAGGTGTCAGCTTTATAGGATCTCATAATGAAATTATAAGGGTTTGCGTTTCCAAGGATTTGAGTCACTTTCTTAATTGGCACCTTCCACTTGAAATCTTAGAGCTGTTTCTTTTGGCTCCATTGAGTGCTTTAAAAATCTCAGTGGAACTCATTTTGGATAACGTTTTAAACACGAGATTAACTTTGTTTGTCGTGCCTGTGAATTAACAATCAGTTCCGAAGGCACCAGGAGCAGAGGTGCCGGTGTCTTTGAAGCTTGCACTCTGGGGCGGCTGTGGTTGTTTCTCCCATGGTAGCCGTGTGCTCTGGGCTCCCAGGTAAACAGCCTTTCCCGGCACCTGCAGACCTCACGGGCTGCTCGACTTGGGGGTGAAGGGGTTAATAGTCACAAAGCCCTTAGGGCTGCGCTTGGTTTGCAAAAAGGACTAGATTGGTGTTTGCTGAAATAACTTCTATAAAGCGTGTCGGTGCTCCTTGTGAAAAAGTCACTCAAATTAAAAATTAAAAACTTGAATTTTCCCTAACTAAATATTCTATTTATAAAACGCTCCGTGCTTCCACGGGCGGGAGCTGTTTTGGTAGAAGTTTCCGGGAGCGCAGTGCTGCGTCAGACCTCGGCCTCCTGGGCTGCATCTCTGAAAGGCTTGTCTCCAGCCTGTCCTTCAAGGCACAGCGAGGGTCCCCTCCACTCCTCGGGTGACCAGGACAAAAGCCAGGGACTGCTCCGGACCGCCCGCCCGCCTCACCCCCCAGCCCCACAGCTGATAACAGGGGCTGTCTGCTTCAGCCCCAGGCTAATTTTAGACTCGCGGCTATCTTGTCCCTCTTCCCGAACCTGTCCCCTGCCTCACCCGGCTGTGCCGACGTGGACGAGGCCGCTCTTCCACTGGCACTTTGGGGGGTGCCTTTCACGAGGGCCTGGAAGTGGCACCCAGGCTGCTGCAGGAACTCAGAAGTGGCTTCTAGAAGCATCCTCAGGCCCGAGAGTGGCCGCCTCTTGGACCAGCACCTTCTCTCCCAGGCGGTTCTGGGAGTCGACCTCGAATGGCTCCCCGCGGGACACCCCAAACTAAGCTCAGTGCACTGGTGCTTTTAGGAGGGTGGCTGGCTTCGGTTCGGGATGGACACTCGTCTGAGCTCGCGTCTGCTTCCTGCAGCCTGGGGACCCTCCTCCTCATCCCGGCGGCCCTCAGTCTCCTCTGTTCATGTGTTGATGGAGGCCCGAGATTGCCCTTCCTCACAAGAGGCCAAGTTCGGACAAAAAGACAAAGCTTACGACTGATGCCATCTGGAAGCATCTCTGCAAATCAAGGCTCCATGGTCTTAGGTCCGTAACTCGGCGCACGTCTCTGCTCATGAACCTGCTCTGTTCCTGGTCCAGGAACCCGGAAGGGGGTGCAAGCCCCCTGTTTCTAGAACCTCGTACTCCGTTCCCCGTTGGATCCCACATGCCTGGGCACACAGAAGACCCTTCGTAACTTGTCCTGGTTTAAAAATGAAACAAAACAAACTTGAAAGTTTTTTAATCGTGGCAGATGATACACGACAGAAAATCCATCCTTTAAACCATCCGCTTCCAGCCGCTCGGCAGGGGAGGTAAACGGTCGCGGGTATTGGATCCACTCGTGTGGTTGTGCCCTCCGTCCACGGAGCTCTTCCGTCTTCCCCGGGGAGCCGTTGGACGCTGACTTCCCTCCCCGTCCCCGGTCCTCGGCAGCCTGTGCCACGTGGTGTCTCTGTGGACGTGCCCGTCCAGCCAGGCTTTGCCCTTCGGGCCGTGCGTACTGCTCTCGGCACAGCGTCCTCAGAGCCCCCGGCGCTGGAGCAGGTCCGGCATGTCCTTCCTTCTTGAGACTGACGGTGCTCCGCGTGTGTAGTGCACACTTTGTTCACTCCTTCCTCTACCCACGTACACCAGGGTCGCCGCCCCCTTCTGTCCGTGGCCATCAGTCTGCTGTGAGCGTGGGTGGCGCAGATCCCCAAGCGGAACATCACGTCGCGGGGCCTTCCTGTTTCTAATTTTTCCTCGTGGAGATTTTGCATGATGGTATGTGCTTTCTCCAGGTGACTCTCCCGTACATGTTCGTTCGATCACCCACTCCCACCTGCTTCCGAGGACCAGACCCCTCTTCCGGGTGGGGGTCCCGAGCATCCCCGAGTGCGGGGCTGCGGGGCACGCCGAGCCTGTGGTGCACCTCGGTGTCCCGGGAGGCTCTGCTCTCATTCCCCTCCGTTTGTGGGTGCGTGTGCAAGAGAAGAGCTCCCGGGACAGGTGCCGAGAGGGTGCTCCGGTGGAGCTGGGGCAAGGCTGGCGCCCTTCAGACACGGAGGTGAGTGCAGGCCCCGGGAGAGCCGCTCCGAGGGTGCTCTCCTTGGAAAGTGGCTGGATTCGCTCAGTTCTGATCCCTTCCGTGGCCGTTCCCGGCCCCAGCCATTTTGGATTTCCATTCTGCCGGATTTCACCTCGTTCCCGCCCGGCCGGGAGGAAGGCGTGCTGGCCCCTGACAGTGTGGGGCACTTGTCCCCCGTCGCTTCCTGGGGAGGGTCTGACGGTGGTCCAGCAGGTTCCGCGCGGACGGGGGTCGCACTGGCTGTGGTGAGTCGGCCCCTGCCGCTCCGTCCCCTCCACCTGAAAGGTGACGAGCGTCACGGTGCCCGTTTCACACGATGAAGAGGGCCGTGTGGGGCCGCGTGGGGCCGGCCGCACGGCCGCGGGCATGGACCGCGTCCCACCCGGCGGTGCCCCGGCAGGACTGAAGAAGGCCCATTTTGCTGGACGCGTCTCCACAGTTAAAAAAGCCCAGAGAACCGGAGATGTGGGGCTGGGTCGAGACTTAGTAATTCTGGGGCCTGGATGTTTTTTGTGGTTTTTTTTTTTTTTTTTAAGATTTTATTTATTTATTTGTGAGAGAGAGAGCTGTGCAGCAGCCAGAGGGAGAAGCAGGCTCCCCACTGAGCAGGGAGCCGGAGGCGGGACCCGATCCCAGGACCCTGGGGTCATGACCCGAGCCAAGCAGACGCTTCCCCGACTGAGCTGCCGTCCTGGAGCCTGGATGTTTCCTCAGCGGCGCTGTGTGCTCCCAGACTGTCAGGGAAAGGACGAGTCACCGCACACAAGGGCTTCTCTGAGTCCCGGTGAAAGGTGTCGTAGATGAATGGGGAGCGACGTGGCGTGTGCACAGGCAGCACCACACGTCTCACAAGGTTGGGACCCGCCGTTCGTGACGACACGGGGAGCCCTAGACGGGACCATGTGAGGGAAGTGACCAGAGAAAGACAAAGACCGTGTGCTTTCACTTCATGTGGGATCCCGAGAACATAACAGAAACAGACTCAAATGCAGAGAGCCGACCGGGGGTCGCCGGGGGGAGCACGGGGGCTGGGCAAGGGGTCGCAAAGTGCAGGCGGACAGGTAGGACATCAGCAAGTCCCAGGGATGGGCAGCCCGAGAAGCGGCCGCGTCGGAATCCAGCAAGCGCGGGTGACGCGTGCGCGCCGGCAGCCGGTCTGACGCTCTGCCTCTGCTGTGACCCAGTACAACAGGGTCTAGTGGACAGAGTCCGTTTACTAACGCGGAGACCAGGTGACCAGGATTCAACGCTAAAGCCCAATAAAATCCACAAAGCCGAAGGGATTTTCACTTAGTGGCGTGTTGGAGGGGCTGGCTGGGAGGGGTCCAGTGGGGTGATTTTCGTGGCCCCACGCCCCGTGGTCGGTCAGGGTTGGGGAGCCGGGCAGACTGCGGGCCGTCTTCCGCGCTTCTCTTCCCCAGACGTGCGGACTTCTCCTCGGAGCGTGCTGGGCGCAGGTCTGGTCCTGTGGGTCAGGGAGGAACCTGCTTCTAACCGGGGAGCTTGTCGTGTCGACATCCAGGCCGGCACTGGGATGAGCTCCTGGAAAGTCAGTCTGGCCTCCCTGGGGAGCTCCGCCTACGGCCTGGAGAGCACAGGCCCCGCTGGCCCCAGCCCCACAGGCCACACTGGAGGGCTCCCCGGGGGAGGCTGCTCTCCAGTCTGCCAGCACCTCCTGCGGCCAGAGCTGAGGTCACTGCTGGGACAGTGACCAAGGCCGCGCCTCCGGGTTTGGTTTAAAAAGCCTCCGCCTGAGTTTTCTTTTATTACCCCGGCTCAGCAGTTATTGCTGGGTTTTTTGGGTTTTTTTTCGGGCATTCTCTTCAAATGAGCAGCGTTTTTCCCTTTTCATTAATAATTGTTTCTTTGAAAACCAGCAATTCGGAGTAGCCTATAAACGTAGTCTATAATTTTCTGCATTTTCTTTAATATACCATCTTGTGCTGGGATCTGGAATTTTCCAGGAAAGGCTCCACTCTCAGTGCAACAAAATACAGAAGAGGCAAACCCAAACCCACATGCTGGTGGGCTCCCCTTCTGTTTCGTGTGCGTGCGTGTACGCATGTGTACGTGTGTGCGCACAGTGTGACGTGGGATTTGCACACGTGCACTCAAGTGTGCGTGTGCCCTCACATACACGTCTGCACGTTGTGTGGCCACGGGCTAGGTGCAGACCAGGCAGCGGGTGTCCGTAACGTGCAGTTTGATTTTTCCTCTGCAAGACCCACGGGGCCCTGGAGCCATCGGAGGCATTAGAGACGACCGTGGTGCGGGACCCCTGGGGACGGTGATGGGCCCGAGGGTCTGATTTTGGAGACTGGAGAGCGCGGGCCTGGAAGGGCACTCGAGTGGCTCTGGTCATTGTCCACCCCCGTGCCTTTCTGCAGGGCTGGTGGCTCCCCGAGAGCACAGGAGGAGGCCCCACCCGCTGTCTTAGGAGTAGCCCCAGGGGGCTGGCGCCGTGTCTGGACTCCTGCAGCCCCTGCCTAGTCCACCCACTGGGAGGCAGAAGGGCCGAGATTTTTCTCCAGGGTGAGGGCATGTCCGGCTTTGGCCCAGGGCCCGCCACCCACTCCTGCAGGGCGGCCTGGAGGAAGACAGTGCCCTCCCCTCCCCGCTAGCTGAGGCCACCTGAAGGAGGATTCCTGGTCCCCGGCTCCTCCTGGGCGGACCTGGGCCCACGGGACGCAGCTGGGGGAGGTTCTCAGGTTCGGATACGCAGCTGTTAGCCTGGGGCTCCCTCGGACCCGAGTTTGCACGAACCTCCCACTCTGACCCGGGGGGCAGCGGTGCCCGGCCTGACCATGGTCCCCCTTGATTCTGCTCCTCGGAGTCTGTAACACTCAGATACTCAGATACTCTCCTTCACGAGGATCTCAGCCCTCAACAGATTGTGTTTGTGGAAATCAAATGGGTTTTGTTTTGAGACTGCCGCAGTGTGCTTTCGTACACATAAAACGATCTTGGGCATTTTACTGCCGTCTACTTTTTAGCAGACCTAAGACTCAAGGGTTTTATGAGCGCCTAGTGAGCCTGCTGCCGAAACCGCCGGGGTATGCTGTGAGCTCCTTTGTCTGCAGAACCGCCAGCGTTCTCGCCGTGCTCTGGGTGACCGGGCCGCCTGAGGGGTTTGGGCAGGGTGCTGCCTTCTTTCTGGAACATGGAGAATATGGGGTGTGGGAGGGAACCCATTTCTGGGGAGGGAGCCCAGCTCCCGGGCTTCCCTGGGCTTCCACAGCAAGTGTGCGGGCGAGCGCCCGAGACCTCCCCCCGAACCCAGCAGGGTCCACGCAGCTCCGTCCAGCGGGCTGGAGTCAGGCCTGTCCGCTGCCCTTCCGGAACGGGGCACAGAAAAGCCCCGTCACCATCTTTGGGTTGGCTGCTTTGCCTTTCCTTGAACTCACACTTGAGGGGAGAATTTTTATTTTTCATATTTTGTTATTTTTAAATGGGCGGGGTTTTTTTTTCTTTCTTTTTTTTTTTCTTTTGGTAAAATAGATACACATAAAGTGACCATGTTAACCATTTAGCCCTGGCCGCGTCACAGGGGAGCCCCCTCCTCCCCTCCCCAGCCCCAGGCAAACACCCCCTACTTTTGGTCTCTGGATTTGGTGACTCTGGGCTCCTCCTGTGAGTGGAACGTCGGCCTGGTCTAGTTCACTTGGTGTCGCCTCTTCAAGGTTCCACCAGGCTGTACCATGTGACAAGCTTTCTTGCTCGATTACCTGGTTTTCACACGGTCCGTGGTCCAGTTGGTGCGGACGAGGTGTTCCTAAGTTGACTCCAGGCTGGTGAACCGTGTTCACGTGAACAGAGGCCAGCGGTGTTTGTGGGGCCCGAGGGCTGGTGTGTCTGCCAGGGCCGGCCCCGCCGTGGGTCTGGAGCTGCCGGGGGGTGCCCCGGACATCCAGCAGCTTGGAGGCCCCGGTGCGTGAATGTCGGCCTCAGCCCCCCATCAGGGACTTGCTGGTGGGGGGATCTGGTTTCCGTAGGAGCAGCCGCAGGCCCACGGGGCTGAGGTTGGGGAAGTGGTGAGGAAGCGGCCAGGACCACCGATGCCGGGGGTCAGACGGAAGGGCCTGAGAGGGAGGGGCAGGTTTGCTCCATTTTGTGGTGAGTAAGGGTAGAAGGTGGAGCCTTCTGCTTTGCCTTAGAAATGAGAGCTTTCTCTCATGGAAGAAAGACTCCGATAAAGAAAACATGAGGAAAACTTTGAAAATGGCTGCTTCTCGCCCCTTCCTCTGTGTTTTTGTAGGAGCCCCAACCTCTTAGTTCTTTGCAGAGCTCGTGAAACACCAGTCAGCCACTTTGAGATGTGGCCCAGGAGGCTCATGTTTCTGGAGGGGAGACCCCGGCCTGTTCAGACCACGGGGGAGAAAGCTCCAGCACGTCCCAGAGCTGGGACCTTGAGCCGGCCGGAGCCCTTATGGGCCATTTCGTCTCCATGAGCCTCTGTTTCTCCATCTGCGAAATGGGAGGGACAACCCCAGTTGAGGGAAAGCTTCTTGGAGAACCTCCTTCAAGGTCCCTTGGCACTCTTGGCCCGGAGCTCTGGTCCCAGACGCTGGCCAGCACCTGACTCAGGTCCCGATGGTCTCATGTGCGCAGCAGCTGTGACGAAGAAATGAAGGTCCTCCTGTGTCTCAGGTTGAGAAATGTCCGAGTGCTTCTCTTTCTCGCCCCAGGCCGACGAGTAAGGGTCTCTAAGCCGGCATGTGCAGTTACCCAGAGCTTTCTGTCCTGTGGGGGAATCTTAGAGCTTATTTTTATATGGGTGGGCGTAGATAAGTAGATAAACTGGTGACATTGTTGACTTGGTTACCTCGGAGGCAAGTTGTAAACTTTCTGTCTTCTGGCTGCAACGGGTTTAATGACTTCCCGCAGGCGTCTGGAGCTCTTAGCAATTTTGTATTTGCTGCGGAGCTGGATACAGTGTAACTCATTGTGTGTTTACCCGGACTCCATGTGTTCCAGCGCTGGAGCTCACAGATCCCTATTCTTAGTGCCGCGTGCGCTCCTGTAGGGCAGCGAGGGTGGACTCAGCCGCTGGGCCGGACATTCTGACATGACGGAGACGGAGCGGGGAGATGTCGGGTGGCCGTGGAGCGCGCACCGTCCTTGGCCGACCCGGGCCCTTGCTGGGCAGCTTCCTGACCTTCTCACGAAGACCCTCCGGCCTTCTGTTTCAAAGAATCTCCCCGGGAAAGGGATTTAACAGTCTGGTACCTGATTACATGGTGCTAATGCTTAATCCCAGGAGTTCGGCTTCTCGGTTAGGATTTCCTTCTGAGAAGCAGGTGGGTGTTCTTGACTTCCAGCTTTTGTTCCTCCGTCTTGTGGCATCGAGAAGCAAAGTGGTGGAGTTGGAGAGACAATTTGGGGACGTTTGAGGCTGAAGTCTCAGGACGTAGATGAGGGACCATCCCCTGTGCCGTCCTACCCACTGCCCGGGACGGCCCAGCGGGACCCTGGGACGCCCCCGTCCCTCTCCTGTCGGCCTTCCTCAACCCCCCGTGGCTGCTTTTGAAAGGTTTTCTCTAGCAAGCCAGCCTGTGAGGCCGTGGAAACTTCTCACTGCTTCTCCGCCCGGGGCCGAGGCCTTGTGAAGTGCCCCCTGCCAGCTCTCCTACAGGGCTCTTGCACGTTCTGCCTCCTCCTCAGGCCCTGTCCGCGCCCCCGGATAAGGGTGTTGGCATCCCTGCCCCCTCTCCACTCCCTGTACCCCGACCTCCACCACCCTCCACTGAGGATACACCCCTAGGCCCCCCCCACCTCAGCCTCAGGGCAAAACGGGCCCGGGATTGCAGACTCTGGGGCCTGCAGAGCCTTCCCTGCCGGGGCCGCCCCCACCTGCCCTGAGTGGGGAGACCCCTGGGGCGTGGGTGCAGGGTGTCGTCTCCCAGCTGCATTGCTGGAAACCTGTGGGCTCTGCGACCAGCCCCCCAGCTTACCGTCTTCTAGGGGCCACTGTTGTTCCTGGGAGACCTGCCCGAGTCCACTCGGTTTCGTGTCTTTGTCACACCTGTGCAATGCCAGGGCTCCAGGCGCCGGGTCCCAGCTGCGCACTGTGCAGGGTGGGGCCCCAGTGCCCTCTCTGCCCGCTGCAAGCTCTGGGTGTCCTCTGTCCCTGCCCTGAGGCCCAGGCCCATGGTGTGTGCTGGGGCCAGTCCCACCCCCGGACTGCCCATGGCCCAGCAGCCACACGTTACAGGAGACGCTGATCTCCACCCGGAGCGGGGCTCTGGGCTCGAGGCTGGGATGCCGTGGGCGCCAGGCACGTGCAGATGAATGTTTGGCTTTGCAGGCCGGGCTGCAGGCAGGGCCATGCAGACCGTCTCCTCTTACTGCCCTTCTCCCTGGTTTCCTGTGCCTGCGTGTGAGTGTGCACTGCGTGTGTGTCGTGTGTGCACACACGTTTCTATGTGTGGTTTCCCGTTCTTCCCCGTGTGTTTACGTGCCTGTGTGTAGGTTCCCAGTATGTCTGTGTGTGTGGCACACGCGTGTGGCTTGGGTGTATCCGCGTGGTGTGTTTCGTGCGTATTTCCTGGTCTGTGAATGTGCTGGGGTCGAGGTCGGGATGCGGCTGGAGTTCGGGGGACACTGTGGGGGCCTGTTCTCAGGTAGATGCCTGTCCTGGCTCTCCGGGCTTCTCTGCTCCTAAGCACACCTTCGGTCCAGGTGTAAGTCACCCCGTCCACGCCTGCACCGGACCATGGGGCCGGGAGGGCGTTCGCTCCCTGCGTGTCGAGAGGCAGAGAGGCTCTGCCTGGAGTCGTCCGTGCAGTGAGGGCCAGGGCCCGCCTTGTCCCAGGGCCTGTTCTTCTGCTCCAGCCCCCCAGACCCTCCTGCCCCCATCCCCACTTCCCTGCTGTCTTCGTGTCGTCCCCTTGTGGAGGCTTCTCTGCCTCCGGAGTCCGCAGGGAGTCCCCAAGCCGCCCTCCTTCCTACCGTCACCTGCTCCGCCACGACGTCCTGGGGCCTTCGTCATCTGGGTTCTCGGACTCGGCCATGGCTCCACCGGTGAATGGAAGAAGACAAGGCCTCTCGGGGCAGCTCAGGTGGCTCCTGGTGGCGTGCGTCCTGGAGGCATGGGGACTGTGACTCAGCGGTCGCTCTCAGCCGCGCCCCTGGTCGGGAGAGCTGCCTCTTCCGTTGCTTCTGGAGCAGAACAGGGTGACCCGGGACAAGGCCAGTGGGAGGGACCTTGGGTCACTCGGCGTGCGGGGTCCGTGGCCCCCGGCAGCCTCCTCAGGAGCTCGGGCTGGGAGAGCGTGTGGAGGTGGTGGGCAGGGGTCCTCACGGGCTCGAGGGTCTCTCCTCTGCACTAGGCCTTGGCTGGGGCTCTGTGGGAGCAGGGTGCGGAGAACGAAGCCTCTCCCCGAGATGGGGGACGGATTCCGCTTGTAAACAGGACGGGCCTTGGGCATTGCTGCAAGAATCCATGAGTTAAGGGCACCTGGGTTGGGGTCCCCTGTGTGCCTAGGGACCTGGAGCGGATCCCCTAGCGGGGGCTCTGTGTGGTGCCGGCTGCGCGGGCTAGTGCGTCTGTCACCCCTGACAACAGGCACAAGTTGTCGTCGTGTGACAGCTGGCGTGAACTCACGTATGATCTCGGGGTTCTCTTCCTCCCTCGTCCTGCCTGTTTTGGGCCAGTCACTTAACGTCACGGGTCTGCAAAAGAGAACACGTCCTTGCCACGCACCAGCAGCGTGCGGCTTGCCCTACGTCTTCACGTAGGCCACAGGTCACTTCTCCTCCGAGGGAGGTTCTAGTGGCCGTTTTGCAGAGATGCAGCTGGACACGGGAGGCCTCACTTACTATGGTGTAGCCTTCCGGGACTCCCTTAACGCCGGTGGTGACCGTCACGGAGCCGTCCCGGGAGTCTGGGGGCCCAGCTGTGGTGAGCTCTGCTCTGAACCTGTGGCGTGTCCATGCGGCCCGTCTCTCTCACTCCCTCCATCCTCGGGCACCTCCACTGTGGCCCCCGGTGGCTCCCAGGCCTGAGGGACGCTCCGTGTGTGACCATGAACACGAGCATGCACTTGGTGATGGAGCTCAGGACGCTCTGGGGAGGACCATCCCCAGGAAAGGACTGGGTGTCCTGGCCCGGGTCCACCCTGGGGACACCAGCCTGGCGGAGCTTTGGAGTGGATGTCACCAGGCCTCAAGGGCTCTCACGTCGAAGAAGCTTCAGGGTTCAGAGGGAGCTTCCCCCAGGCCCCAGGCCCCTCCTTGGGGACCCCAACGACTACTCAGCCGTACGCCCACCTCCGGGAAGACTGTTGTCTACACTGCGGGCTCCTCAGCCTCACCCCACATCCTAGCCCGGACACCTGGGCCGGCCACTCCCCCCCACTAGATTGCCCGCCTCGTTCTGCCTTCAGAGCCCTGCTCCCTGCTCTGAGCACCACTTGCCGTGCTCGCGTGCTTTTATCCGATGAAAGGGCCCTGAGGGGATGCAAATCTGTGCTCCTCTTCAGTAGCACACGGGGTTTTTGTGCCACTTTCAGCCCCTGACATCTGGCGGCCCCTTGAAGGAGAGGGTGTACCCAGAGAGCTGGTGCCGATGGGTGGGAACACCTGCCGTGAGTTTATGCAATTATTATGACCTCACATGGGAGACCGTATTTGGATGCACTTTGAAAACTAAGTAGTATCGTTTTAATTGCTAACGTTAATAATTGGCTTGATTCTCAAGTTTAATGGGACTTGCAGACTCCCTGTCTCCCACTTAATTCGGGGGCATCGATTCTGATCCCAGCCCCTCTCGGGGCTCGGTGGGGTGTCCCTCCAGCCCCATCCAGAGTGTGCCCGGCTCGTGGGACTGACTTTAACAGACAAGGAAGAGGAGCTTTCCGGGGCAGAAGCGGCCTTCTCTCGCTGCCGGCCTCCCCACTCGCTCCAAGTGAGCCGTTACCCCCAGGACAGGGTCTGAGGAGAGCCTCGGAGGGCGGCGCAGCCCAGCGGTGTTTGCTGGGGCCTGGCCAAGCGGAAAGCAGGCCTGTCAGGAATGATTAAAGAGCCCAGTGTTGGAAAAGAACAGGCCTTTATGTCGGTGGTAAAATGATTAGGAAGTAATAAGAAAAACGCAGGTTTGGACAGAACATTGTGTTGTTTGATCAGTTCTGAGTTCAAAAGGAAAAAAGAAGGACCCTTAGAAGTCCTTTTAGAAGGGATTACGACATACGCGTGAATATTTTTCCATCTACTTTCCGGGTTTAAGCTTTCGGGGAAAGGGGCGGGTCAGGTCTCTGTCCCTGGTTCTGGGCTCACGGCTCACCTGGACGAGGCCGTTTCTGTAATGAGGCCAGAGGCAGAGGTGAGTGCGAGATGGACGCGTGGGCAGGAAATGTCACCTGGTGACTCACGGTTCTGGGGGCCGCACAAGATCCGATGGGGCCCGACCTTTCCAGTAGCCCAGGAGAGAAGCCTGGGCTGGATCTCCTAGTTAGGAGAGCTGAGGGTCTGAGGGAGAACCAATTCTCCCGGATTTAAAGCGTCGCTCCTCTTACCGCTCTCTGCTTCCTTGCGCCCTGTCGATACAGGGCTTCGTTGTTGTTGCTGTTTTTACCGTCTCAAGGTTTGCAGCAGTCCTGCTTGCACAAGTCTGACCTCGCTGTTTTTCCAGCAGCGTTTGTTCACGTCGTGCCCTGTGTCCCGGTTTGTGATTCTTGCAGCATTGCAAGCTTTTTCGTTATTGCATTCGTGATGGTGACCTGTGTGGTCCGTGCTTTCAACCCACCAAAAGCTCAGATGATGGTTACCATTTTAAAGTAATAAAGTAATAAATTGCGGTGCGTACTTTTTTTTAGTTCACGGTGTTACTACGGCATAGTGTACCCATAACTTCTCTGTGCACCGGAAAACCGAAAGCTTCATCTGACTTACTTGAGTGAGGTATTACGTGCTTTATCGCAGGGTCTGGAACCAAACCTGCAACATCTCTGAGGTGTGTCTGTAGTGTATCTGAAAATACACTTAACAACGACAGAATTGTGGGGAAGCAGGGGTCTAAGGCCGCATCTAGAAGATTCGGTTGGAGACAAAGTCTGAGGCTATGAATATGCCCATTGGAGCAGCACTGGCGGGACCCAGCCTGATGGGGCAGCTGCTGCTGCTTTTTCTCATAGACTGCAGGTGCAGACTCTTGAATTTCCCGTTTGGAAGAAGGTAGACAGATCTGGGGGAAACTTTTCCAGTCACGGGTCCTGGTTTCTGTTGGACTCTCTGGACGCTATTACTGCTTACAGCACTAACCTTCTAGCATTTGTGGAAACCTTGAATCTCTTAGGGGTTTGACGTGGGTTCATGTCGTACCAGTGGTCTGGCGGCCTCAGGGTTTCTGTGGGAGCCCCTGGCTTCCCTCCATCACCTGATGCTTGAATCATCAAATGAAGGACAAGGTCTTTGTTTTTTAACTGACTATTTTTTAGAGTACTTTTAAGTTCACAGCAAAACTGAGCAGAAGGTACAGAGAATCCCCGTATGCTTCCTGCCCCTGCATATGCACAGCCTCCCCCATTATCAACACTCCTCTCTAGAGTTACGATCATGAATCCACGCTGACACAAAGTCTGTCTTTTATGTTGTCAACATAAAATACATGGTTGTATATTCCATAGTTTGGGATCAACGTACAATGACACGTGTCCACCCTTAGAATATCAGAGTAGTTTTGGTGCCTAAAAATCCCCTTTCTCTGCCTGCTTACCCCTGCCCCAAACTCCTGCCACTGGTCTCTTTATTGTCTCCATAGTTTTGCCTTTTCCCAAGTGTCATAGAGTCAGAATCCTACAGAATTAGCCTTTTCAGATTGGCTTTTTTCTTTTTCTTTTTTTTAAACTTAGTATCATGCACTTAGGTTTCTTCCGTGTCTTCTCAGGGTCTCCTAGCTCATTCCGTTTTAGCGCTGAGAAATACTCCATTGTGTGGTTGTCCGACGGTCTGTTCACCCACCCACCCCCTGGAGGACATTCTGGTTGCTTTCAAATTTTGGTAATTATGAATAAAGCTTCTGTAAACATCCATGTGCAAGGTTTTGCGTGAACAGAGATTTTCACTTGCTCCGGTCAGATGCCGAGGAGAGCTTGCGGGATTGAGTGGTAAGAGCACGTTTAGTTTCTCGAGAACCTGCCAGTTGTTTTCCAGTATGGCCACCCCAGTGTTGATTCCCACCAGCAATAAAGGAGAGCTCCAGATGCTCCGGGTCCCTGCCAGCATTTGATGTTGTCCGTGTTCTGGAGAGGAGGGTTTTCAGGAAGGAATAATTGAGCATCCTCAAGGCGACCAGACAGGATGGGAAATGCCAAGGGGCAGTCATGGTTTCCAGGGAGGGTCCTGGGCATCTTCGGGGGCACCTGCGCGTTCTGAGAACTTTCGTGTTTGTGTCTCTCAAGTGGACTCTAACCTGAGATGGGGGCTGCTCTGTTAGCAAGCGCACACCGGGGTCCCCTGCTCTTACAGCTTGGCCTTACACCGCTTTGTTTTTATGCAGGACCCAGAGTAGTACCTGTTTTCACTAGTCAGAAGAAATCCGATGCGGATTCTCACTTTTACGAACAAAGGCGAGAAGTGTGAAGCACGTTTAGGGTTGGTTTTGGAGGAAGCCCTGGGAGAGGCCACACCCGGGCAGCGAGTGGCGCTACCCAGCTCCTCCCTGGGAACGACACTCAGAACATCTCCGCATCCCACTGCCAGGGCTTTGAACTGTGTCTTGGAGCATCTGTGCTTTATCTCAATTTATTTTGTGCATCCATTAGCAAGATAAGCTCTTCAGAGACCTTAGGTCAAGTGGTTTTTTGCGTCTGAGAACACTCAAAAAATCGCCCATTGGAATGGATAGTAATTCCTTCTTTGCTTTGTGTCGCTTTGGCTTATGAGAGCTTCCATGGGGGCACTCTGCTTTCGGGGAGCGGGGGTCCTGCACTATGATGTCAGTGGGGACCAGGGGAGCCTGAAGCGTGTCGAAGAAATGCAGGGGGGAGATGCGGGGCAGAAACACAGAAGCTGCAGGAAGAGCTTCCCCTGTAGGCAGACGGGCCAGTGCTGAAGTCCGAGGCCGAAACAAGGGTAGAGTGCTCCTGGAACAGCCCCGGGACTGTGCGCCTGGCAGGCCCCAGGAGGGGTGTAGACTTGTATTCTGCGTGCACTGGGAAGCTTCTGGAAAGCTCTGAGCAGAAGAATGTTGTGATCTGGTTTTACGTTAGAAAAGCATGCTGCCCCGGGCGCCTGGGTGACTCAGTGGGTTGAGCCTCTGCCTTTGGCTCAGGTCATGATCTCAGGGTCCTGGGATCGAGCCCCACATCGGGCTCTCTGCTCAGCGGGGATCCTGCTTCCTCCTCTCTCTCTGCCTGCCTCTCTGCCTGCTTGTGATCTCTGCCTGCAAAGAAATAAAATCTTAAAAAAAAAGAAATAAAAAAGCTCGCTGCCCAAGAGCAGAGCCAGGAGCGGCTGAAGACGGAGCTGGCAGGCTACAGGTCTGCCTCCCGGAGGTGGCGAGCGGAGTTCGCCTGCGATTAGGGTGGGCCTCCACTCCTCATCGGGTTGTGTCAGGAGAGGGAGGTTATGCAGCCCTCCTGGCTCTGTCTCCTGGCCCGCGCCTGGGTCTGGAGGTCCGAGAAGGACGCCGGGCGTTGAACCGTGAGAAGGATTCGATGTATGTTGTCCATGTTGAAGATGGAGGGGACTGTGCGGCCGTGGAAGTCGACTGAGCCCTCGAAAACATGGACGCAGAGTTCCCGTGTGGCTCAGACAGGGACGCCGGGCGGCGTGGTAGAAGAGTAGTAAGAAGGTTCACCCGGGAAGTTCTAGCACGATTCCGCCTGAAAACACACACCAACAGGTTAGTGGGAAAAATCTCGGCGGACACTGTGTGCTTGTGCTGTTTCAGAGTTCTTGCCTGGTGAAAAATTTAGCAAAATAGGCTTGGCTATGTCAATGAAAAGAATCTTCTGGAAACCTGCAGGGACCATTACAGTTCAGGCCAAACACGGGAAGGCAGTGGCCATGGAGGGAGGTCTGCTGTCCATCGCCGTGGCTGTGGGCGCCGTCGTGGAAGGCCCAGCCAGCGGTCAGCGAGTAAGTGTGAGCGAATTCCGTCCTTATCTGTGGGCGATAGAAACGTTAACCAGGAAAATTGAAGAGCATCACCTGACAAGTGTTAAAATGAGAGTGTTTGGCAAAGTGACGGTTTGGAGTTGACACAGCAAGCCCCCCAGTTTCCGGCTGCGTCGGGGGTGACCCTGTTGGAACAAAACCAGGGCCTGTGAGCACCCGACAACTAGTCTGTAAATTCACCGAATCCCTTGGAAAAGTCCCCAACGGCTTCTTCATCAAACTCAGCGAGTGACCCTAAAATTCATGTGGGCGTGCACGGCCTCAGCGCGACCGGGCCACTTTGAACTTGAGCAAAGTGGGGAGGTGATCTTCCGAGGGAGTCCAGTGTCATCCCGGCTCCACTGGTTGAGATGGTGCCGTGCTGCCGTGGGAACAGACAGCTGCCCCCCGGACGCGCGGGTTAGCGTCCCGGCCCCCAGTCCTCGGGGTGGGACCGCGTGGGGAGACAGGGGCTTCCAAGAGGGAAGTTGACGTGGGCCCTGACGGTGGGTCCTCATCCAGTGAGGCCGGGCGGCTGCGAGGGCGTCAGGACACACACCTCCACGGGGGACGCCCAGGTGAGGCCACGGCGAGGGGAAGGCCAGCCGTGCGCTCGCTCAGGAGAGCAGCCCTGCTCACACCTTGATCGGGGGCGTCCCGCCTGCAGGACCCGGAGGAGCGACGCTCCCTGCCCACCGCCGCCGGGCCGTGTGCTTCGCCGTGGGAGCCGCCGAGCACAGGCAGCGCCGGCCGCGCGGGAGAGCCCGAGCTCACGCCGGCGCCGACACTTCCTGCGGCGAAGGTGCCGGGGCTGTCGCGTGTTCCACTGGGGTAAAGGAGGCTCTCCCTTCGCCGTTTACAAAAGGAATTCCAGATGGGATTTTGAGCTAAAGTTTACTTTTCAAAAAATATTTATTTCTGTATTTAGAGGGAGAGCGAGCATGAGCAGGCGGAGAGAGAGAGAGAGAATCCCAAGCAGATTCCCCCGAACACGGAGCCCACCGTGGGGCTCGATCCCCCGACCCGAGATCATGACCAGAGCTGAAAGCAAGAGTCGGACGCTCCCCGGACCGAGCCACCAGGCGCCCTTTGAGCTAAAGCTTGAAAAGTGCACTTACGAGGTCACGTTGATAATCGAAGTCTGGGAAGATTTCTTAGTGAACGCAAGGAAAAAATCTTCGTGGGTGCGGATGCTGGCCTTGGAAGCGTTGCTGCTCCGTGACGCCCTCCGGAAGGGCCTTTCTCCTCATTTCCCCGAGAAGTCTTCCCCTCTGATACCCGACTCAGGGTTTTCTTGTCCTGGAGGAGGGAGGCCGGGCGCAGAGGGGACAGGAGGGACCCCAGCGCAGACAGGAGGGGTGCGGGGCTTTGTTGGGGAACCACTGAAATCCGGGCCCGACCCTGCTCTGTCCCGGGGCAGCCAGTGTCCGCGCTGCCT
Organism: Mustela nigripes; assembly: GCF_022355385.1. NCBI lineage: Eukaryota > Metazoa > Chordata > Mammalia > Carnivora > Mustelidae > Mustela > Mustela nigripes. The sequence continues at coordinate 90,811,961 of NC_081565.1, read as the reverse complement.
TGCAAAGCCTCATCTTAAACCCCGACTCTCGGGCACGGAATCGACCTGTGACCCCAAAACGTGCAAGGAGACGACTCTGTGGATGGAGGGGGTCTTGCTGCGGGACGAGCGGGCATCGCGTTCTGGAGGACTTGGAGTGCGTGAACCTCGATCTTTAAACATCTTCTCAGCCCTCTGCTGCCCAGCTGTGTTCTGCGAGTTGTACTTCTGAGGCCTGTCCCAGAGATCTGGCATTGGGAGGGGTCACGGTCTCCGCGTGCACTCACAGGGGCCCTCGCGGACTGCAGACCTCGGGGGCATCCGTGTGGGGGCCTGGGACGCCGGTGAGGGCGGGAGGTCTGGAAGGCTGTGCACGCACGCTGCCGGAGGAGAGGAAACACCATCGTCCCGCAGGACAGGGTGCCCGGGTCCCCCAGAGGTTTCCAGAAGCTGGGGTTCACATCTCCCTGCTGGAAGCTGAGCACGGCTTCCCAGAGAGCAAGTCACTGCTCCCAGGGGGGGTCCCTGTCCGGCTGTCCGTGTCCCCAGAGGCGGCCTTTGAACTGCTCTCCAGCCTCTGATGCTTCCTTCAGCCTTTTCTTCCAGGAAACTGAGGACAGGAGGTTGTTTGCATTTTTAAGTAAAGAACAGTCCGGAAGGAGAACACTTCTGGCCCCCACTGGGCTGCAGTCGCGGGGACCTGCCGCGCGTAGGCCACAGAGCTGCGAGCCTCTCTGGCCTGCTTTGCCAAGGTGGCTGGACTGGAGCCTTGGCCTTAGGGACGGTGACCGCCCAGGCCCAGCTCACATCCCGCGCTCAGGGGCTCACGCCAGAACTGCTCTGTCTGCCGGGAGGGAATTTCCTGGGGGAACTGGCCACAGAGCACGCCTCGCTCACTCTGCAGGCGCCTTGGAGGGCCGAGGTGCACACAGGCAGATCCTAAAGTTTTAGAGCTCAAGGAATTTCCAAGTCGGCGTTTCTGCAGCTGCTTCTCTCTGTGCTCAGTTTTAGGGGGTCGTTGTGTCATGTTGAGAACGTCCATGAGCGATTGCCTTCAGGGAAGAGACAGCGGATGCCTTCTGGTCCACTTGCGCTGGTCAGCGTGGAGGGGGGGAGGCGAGAGCTGGGCGCCGGATCCTCAAATGGAGGGACAGCAGGTGCAGGCCCAAGACTCCTGACCTGGGGACCCCGAGCCCTTGGCTACATGTCCACATGTTCACTGTTTCCTGTGGGTGACTTTCGTGATGGGGTCTGATGCTGGACCTTTGCCGTGTCCACCTCTGGGCCTGGTGGACGCGGCCCAGCCCTCGTGCGTCGGGGGTCCTAAGCTGCGCACTTGGCAGCCCCAGCTGTACAGGCGGGGGTTGCTTACTCGGCACCCTGGGCTGGCACGCTCCGTCGGTTCCGGGACCCGCGGGTCACCCCGAGTGACACTGGAGAGGAGTCACGGCTCAGGACTGTGTTGGCTGTGGCTGGGGGATCCGAGCCCCCAATCTCTGGTTTATTACGTGGCTTCTCTTTCAAACAGGCTTGTTCTGTGATCATTTGCTTTTATGAGGAGTTGTCCAGACCCAGTTAGAAAGCGGAGAAAAATGGGCAACTGTAAACGTTTGGGAGTGGGAAGAGAAGCCCACGAGGCCCCTTGGGGCGCAGCCTGCGGGGGAGTGCCCTGGGGCAGAGGAGGCTTGGTGGCTCCCGCTCCCCACGTGCCTGGTGCAGCCGCTGGACCGAGGCCGCCGGTTTCTCTGTATTAACCGAGTCCAGGTATCCCCGTCTCCGGCTCCGAGCGCATACACACGCTTCATCCTGTCCGTCCTGAAGGCGGCCTCGGCCGTGGTCTGTCTCTGAGCACGGAGTGGTCGGGGACGCCTGGGCCCGGCGGGGAGAGGCGTTCTCTTCGGTTTCACCGCGTGCAATCCTGCCACACTCGTGCGTGCGTGCACGGGGTGCGTGAGCCAAGGGGGCCCTTAGCGCGGCCGCCATTAGCTGGGGAGCGAGTGCGAACAAGCGGACCGGCACGGGGGTGTCAGCGCGGGGAGAAGGAGACGCTGGTTCCCGCCGGGGCTTTTCCTGCCTGTGGCTCCCCGGACGTGGTCCTGCTTCTCCCACAGTCTGCGCGCTTTCTGGTCCCCGCGTTGTGCCTTTGCAGCCGTGTGAGCACCCGCATTGCTCTCCTCTAGATCAGTGGAACTTGGGGTCACGGGCCTCTCACCTGGGACCCGCAAGTTCCCGCCCCAAGGAGGCCCAGCTTGGCCCCACCAGGCTCACAGCAGTCTGGAAGTCTGACAGCTGCAGGGGTGCACGGAAACAGACTACAGGGAGACGAGGGGGACAGAGGCCGTGCCGATGGGCAGCTCGGGGCAGGAGAGCCGGGTGTGCCTGACTCCGAGGACCACTGGCCGGCACCACCGCTGGGGCGACAGCATCCGGATGGCCCCGTCCTGCTTATGGGAAGGTTCCATGTCTGCCAAGGCCTCGTCTGCGTGTTGCTTTGGGATGGAGGCCTACGGGGAAACGTGAAGCTGTGTATGGGCATCCTAAATTAATATATGGCCAGAGTCGAGGGGGAGCTTTGGAGGGGGACTGGGAAAGGGGTAATAGGGCTTTGATGTGGCTCTAGTGTCAGTCACTACTCCGGGGGAGCACATTTGAAATGTGTCACACCAAATGGTTTCGAACCTGAAAAGCAGATGGACCCTGAAACCTTGGAATAACTGGATGTTAGAAATGGAACTAGAAGACTTTACTCTTCCACCTCATTGTCGAGGGCCCGGGGTGAGAGCTGGTCTCCTGGAGCCAAACCCGGTCCATCCAGCCTTGCCTCCGTGGGGTCTGCCTGGGAGCCAGAGACGCTAGAAGTTGTCTGGCTGTGGATTCTTGCATGAAGAGGTTGAATTTCCCTGCGGTTCTGGATAAAAAGAAAGGCAGGCGTCCGCCCCATCTGTCAAGGGAGCCCCTCCTGGGTCTGGATTTGTACATTCATGGGATCCTCTCCTGCGGGGCTTCCTGACCCTCGGTGAGAAGAAAGGTGACCCCCAGCAGGTAATACTACCTTTGTCTTTCATCTGCTAATCACCCTGCTGCGGGCCAGACCCCCCGGAGCCCTGGGTCTGCTGCTGCCAGAACGCTGCAATTACAGCCTCCCCACCCCAAGCTGGAAAACCTGATTTTCTTGAGGGGAAAAGCAAAGAAACCTCATCCGGGGAACGGAACTCTGTGTTTCCAGAGAAGCATGGGGTGACCTGGGGTCCCTCCTCCCGTTCCAGGACTGCCCCGGGAGTGGGATCCTGCCCTGGAGGAGGAGGAGGAGCCGGAGGAGGAAGGCCTCTGTCTCAGAGCCAGAAGGCAGCTGCTCCCTCGGGGCCCAGATTCCGCGGTGTAGACAGGCTACAGGGTCCACAGAGCCCCTAGGGATGGATGTTGTGGGGCTGGCCTGGGCCAGGCCAGCCCAGGTTGTGCGAGAAGGGGCTTGAACGGGAAGCGAGAGGGGCTTGAACCCCGTGGCCCCGCTGGCTCCGGTGGGGATGGGCCCCTCCCTCCAGCCCCAGACTCATCGCTGCGTTTGTGAAACACTGTTCCGTGTCGCTAAAAGATAAGGGCTCCTTTACAGAGGAGCCTCACGGCCCTCATGACACCCCAAACAGGGAACAGTACGTTCATAATATAAAATGCCAGTGTCCACATTTTACTGATATTTTACTTTTAACTGTGCAGCCAGATGGACACAAGGCTGGACACCGCCGCTGGCTGATGGGCTCAAGACACGTGAAGTTAGGGTAAATGTCCTCAGTCCCGGCCTGAAGAAAACCGCCCCCGGGGAGGGGCTCGGGTGGGTCTCCTGCGGGATTCCAGGCCCTGAGTTCCAGATCCTTCCGTGTCCCAGGCTCGTGGTCCATTAATGACCCGCGAGCAAACTCGTCCGGGTGCTGCGCGCAGGCGGTGCTCCCCCCACATCTGGTTCTGGCCCCCGCCGCCCCTCCCCCCGCCGCCCCTCCCCCATCCCGGAAGGGGAAGGAACCCGGAGGGCGGGAAGTCAGGCAGCTGCCTCAGGGGCCCCACGCTGGGGGTCTGGCTCCAGGAGAGCACCCTTCTTGGAGTGTGGCTTGTCCCCGTGGAGGCCCCGGAGGCCCCAGAGGCTCCCCCACCCCCACCCCCTTCACCTCCATCAGCAAAGCCGTTTTGTTCTTTTTAACTTTCCTGCTGCCCTTGCCCTGTCCCCCTGCATTTGTTTTCGGCCCAGCTGTGGGCCACATGCCCTCGGGAGCCACGCCGCCGCTGTCCCCTGGGCCTGGTGCGCTGGGGGGGCAGAGACGGGGTCCAGAGCCTCCCAACGTCCCGCGCGCGCGCGTGGGGGAGGTGGGGGTGCGGAGAGCGGGCGGCGCTGGCTTTCTGACCTGGGCGCTGGGGCTGCCTGGTCCGCGGCCCCTGAGCTCGGTGGCGCCTTAGCGTTGTAGGGAGACAGATGGCTCAGTGAGCTTTGCCTGGGAACAGAAAACGCTGCGTTAGGCAGTAAAATGTTCCCTCCCTAGGCTCCCCCGCCGGGTAATCACCGTCTCAGCGCAGGAAACCGGTGATTTAATTTAGAAAATATGGTTTAAAAACCTTGGTCCAGAAGCTGCTTGGACTTGATTCAGGACATGTTTAGGCCCCTGCTGGCTACATCCTGACATTCATTAAGGGGAAAAAAAGACCCAGAGGCTTTGTCAAACTGGACATGGAAGCGTGTTCAGTGGGGGGAGCGTGGGACGCACTTGGCGGCCTGAGGGTTGCTCCGGCCCGTTCAAGCCACACCCCGGAGAGGCAGGAGAGTGTCAGACGCCGTGGGATCAGACGCCCCGGTCGCCCAGGCGGGCCTCCAGCACCAGCACCGACGACTGGAGGCCCGCACGCAGACCGCGGCTCCGAGGTCGAAGGCCTGCCGGCAGAGAAAACAGTCACGGGTAAGCGAGGACTAGGGAAAGCTCTCTGGAGGTCAGCTCGGCCTCTGTCGCCCGGATGCTAGGCCACGATCACGGGACAGGGTGGCCGTGTCCTGGGGGCTCCCGTGTACAGAGCTGCTTGAGCCCACGAGGCCAGCGCCACGTGCCCCGATTGTTGCGTGTGTCACGGCCTGCGATGGAGCAGACAGACTGACAGCCGGACAGAGGTTGCGGGGAAGCAGGAAGGAAGGGTAGTGGTCGAGAGCCTGGGCTTCCTCCTGGAGATCCCTGGGTGGCTGGTGGTTCTCGCCAATAGGCAGGGCAGTGAGCGTGTTCCCTCACTGGCGTTCCCTTTGCGGCTTTGGCAGTGACCACAACATGTGCTTCTCAGGACATGCATGTGCCGCGGCAAGACCCAGCAGGTGTGAAGCCCCCGCCCCCGAGACTTTGGTCCCCCTGGAGCTCCTGCTGGAAGCCGCTGGGACGGGGGACGGGGGCGGTCCCCTTGGAGAGGCTCTCCGCTGCCGTGATGGACCCTCTGGAAAGGGGGCCCCACGTGCAGCGTTTCCAGTGGCGAGGCCACCGCGTGCTGGGGCCTGCGGCTGCCCGAGCACAGAGCAGAGGTGGAGGTTTCCCATCTGTGGAGAGAGCGCTGGTCCTTGGGTGCCGTCCTGGGGCCTCCATGACGTCATGGGAGCGGCACCGTCCAGTAGGGATTTTCCGCTGGGATGGAGTGTTCCCCATCTGCGGTGTCCCCATCGGCACCACCAGCCCCGTGTGGCTGTTGGTATGAGCTGGGACTGGATTTCTTACTCTGTTCCTTGGGTGCAAGTGACGGTGACTTGTGTGCTCGGGCTGTCATCTCGGAGGACGCAGTTGGCAGGGGCGGCTCCCGCTCCCCACTGGACACCGTGCGTGGCCCACGTGGAAGCGAGTGCGACATGCGCACGCACAGCGTGAGGGACGAGAGGTGGGTGGCTGCGCGCCCTCCCCCCGCGCCGGGGAACCACGCTTCCGTCTCTCCTCCGAAGCCCTCCGCGTCCCCTTGTCACCCACCGTAGTCGCTGCCGGGTCTCGTGTCAGGGACCCTCCGCTCACCCTGGGGGCCTCACCAGCTGCTCGCGGGCCCGTGTCCCCGCGTACGAAGCCCTGGGCTGGGCGCTGGAGCGAGGGTAGAGCCTTTCCTCACGGCCCACAGGCGGGAAGCGGGTGTCTGCGGGTCTGTACCCCCGAGGTCTGTCTCCCGACGTGCGGTCCCTGCCTTCGCCTGTGCCTCCCTTGGTCATCCCTCCGCAGCTTTCCGTGTCCTGTCGTCCTCTAAGGACACAGTCACGTGGGTTACGGCCCACCCTGACGACCATTTCTTGGAAGACCCTGTCTCCGAAGGCGGTTCCTTTCTGAGATGCTGGGGGCGAGGGTGTCAGCGCGCACGGAGCCATGACCGTCCCCAGCCAGCGCACGGCTGCGGGTCCCCCGTGTGGGCCTTCGTGTCGCCTGTGGAGACGTGCGGGGGGCTTCTGCAGCTGCTTCCTTTCCTCGGCGTCGCCTCTGGTCTGCACCGTCGCTGGGAGACCGTCGGGCGGCCCGGATGGGGTTGCTTGCCTGGGTGGTTCTGTGGGCTGAGGGGTTCGTTCCTTCGGGATTTAAGGGGCTGGAGTCAGACCTGGCTTACTGCTGGCTTCGTAGGCTTCTGCCCGGGTACGACCTAGAGAGCAGCCTCCGCGGGCTCCCTCTGCCCCGTTAGATGTGGACGCACGTGGACGGCATGCGGGTGGCCTCCGGGCCTCTGAGCAGGATGTGCTTCCCAGGCTGCATGTCGGAATTTTGGCCCGTGACCGCCCTCCCGGCACGGCCCCTGGCACCTTCTCTCCGCGCCTCCGGGACCCTCCCGACAAGCCGTTTCTTTCCACGCTTCCCCGTGGTCCTGCTTGTGCTCTTGGCTCGCGGACCTTCCGGAAGACGCCAACAGCCCCCCCCGGCTCAGAGAAGCCCCTCCCCTTAGCGTTTTCACCTGATTATAAAGTGGGTTCATGTGTATCAATATTGGGGAGAAAAACCAGATTAAGGAGAGAAAAAATTCTTTGGAATTTGCTGCTGCAGATGTCCTAACCGTGTATAAAACTCGGTGTTGCGTCCACGGTCACGTCCTTGAGACCACACCTAACGGGCTGCCTTTCGGTAACCGCTCGCTCCTGTTGTCCCTCTGTAGCGCCAGCGTTTTTCACGGCTGCCCCGGTCCAGTCCAGCGTGGTGGCCCGACACAGACCAAACCCCCGCTGCTTTCAGACCTGTAGCATTTTCCAGCTTTTCCGAATTCTGCTCGTGCAGTCCGGAACTTAGCGGAGAGCTGCAAGAACAGAACACGGGACTTTCTCCCTCTGGCCCTTTTTAAAGGAAGCCGTTGACGGGCGCCTCAGCACCCCAGAGGCGTCCGTGTGTGCTTTCTACAGACGACGACATTCTCGTCTGTGATCCCGGTACGCCTCCACCGTCAAGACTGGGAAGCAGGCGTTGACGTGTGACTGCCGTGTGACCCCACCCACGACAGTGTCCTTGGCGGTCCTGGGGAGGTCCGTCTGTCCGTCTGCGCCGGAGGATGCCGTCCAGGGTCGCGGGCTGGCAGGCCCCGGGCCTTTCCGGGCTCCTTCCGTCTGGAACGTGGCTCAGCCTGCTCTTGCCAGGTCTTTTCAGCCTCGGCACTTGCGCAGGGAGCCGCCGTGTCTGCAGGACGGCCGTGGCGTGGCTGCTCAGTGGGCTGTGGCCCGTTCACCCGGGGACGCGGAGGAGGACCGCGGACCCAGGGAGGGGCTGCCGTCTGCGGAGGTCAGAGCCCCCGCCTCCGCTGCCTCCCGCGTCTGTGGTCTGTGGAGGAAGTGCATTGATGAACATGCACAAGGCGCTGCTCTTGTATTTTTCTAGCAGGAAAGGGATTTCTCAGGAATTGCAACGATCCCGTCTGGCGGAGGAAGCCGTGGCTGGAGCTGGGGCCTGGGAAGTTCTAAACGCTCTGAAATCTTGTTAATCCCAGCGGCTTAGACAAATGAAAGGGACCTCATCCTTAAAGTCTTTCTTTTTCAGCCTGCTTTTGATGAGAAAATAATTGATTATCTTTGGGGATAATAATACCCTGAGTTATTTATAGCCCTTCTTCCTGGGGAGCTGCGCTTGTGCACATGCCGGCGGATGGCAGGGCCGACAGCCTCCCACCGAGGGGGAGTCGGGTGTCATCACCTCCGTGGCTCCTTCCCCGAAAGTCGGAGCTTGAAATGTCAATGCGGGAGAAGCAGCGACTTGCCCGAGTTCAGTTGCTCCGTCAGCACACGCAACAGGAGTACGCGCAGAGGGCGAACGCCAGCCGGAAAGCGGTGTCACGGCGTCCTGCGCGATGGTTCTCCAGGGTCACTGGAGGCTGTGCGGCCGACTTGTGGGAGGGAACGGCATGATGCCCTCTGGCCGCACGGAGTACGTCCCTGGACGTCCCGCTATTCGGATACGTCTGGATGATGATTTTCCCTTTACGGTAACCCTCTCCCTTCCCTGAATGTCAGTCTTTGTCTGACCCTCTTGATCCTGGTCTGGTCTCAGAACCCCTCCGTCCTCGGGAGCCCATTCGGGGAGGGGGCGTCTCTCTGCCTCCCATCAGTCAGGGCTGGGCACATGCCTCCGGGGTCGGCACAAGCCCTGGGACTTCCCGATCTCCTCTTGGGAAGTGTGGCTCCAACTCGAGTGTGTGGTGGTGACCGAGGTCAGAAGGAGAGTGGAGGGGCCGGGGAAGCAGAATCAGGAGCTTCGTAAGAAATGTCGCACCACGGGGACGTTTGAGTCCTTGTAAGTCCTCGCACACGCACACACGCACGCACACGCACACGCACTGCTGATAGTTTGGCTGGACACAGTTCTCAGTCGAAGGCCAAGCGCCCTGGAACGTCCCCGACAGTCGCCTCACACCTTGTGCTGTGTTCTTAGAGGTCCGCTGCCTTGGGAGCTTCCTTTCTCTTACGGTGACTTGTTTCTACTTAGAGAGATTTGAGGATTTTTCCTTCTCCTTGGCGTTCTGAAATTTCATGATGCTGGGGCAGAGGGGCATGTCTTCGGGTTCGTTCTTCTGAGCACTAGTTAGCTTTTTTACTCTGGGTGCTTGAGTCCTTTGGCTTGAGAATGGGGGTTTTCTTCAATGTCTGGCCATCCTTGGTCGATTCAAAGTAGAAAAGAGAGCCTATAACCACCGAGTTCCAAGGGACTCACTTTGGGTTCAGTGCTGGGGCTGGGCACTGTCCAAGGTGTACGAGTCTCTCTCCGCAGTGGTGCGTTTCATTTTCCTCCTGATTAACAGGCACCCTCTTCTTATGCCCCTTACAGCGGTCAGGAGGGCAAGACGTGGAGACCTGAGTGCCTGGCCTGCTCCGAGCTCGGGCTGGGGAGGGTGTCGCCCCGCCGGGATGGAGTTGGTGGTGCGGTTTCTGTGTTTGCGGTAGGCGGTTGTCGGCCCCACCAGCTCTCTGGGGAACCTGCCGTCTCCGAATTCTGATTCATTCTTCACCTCTGCTGGCCACTTGGCCTCTTCAGGCTACCTGTCCTTCTGGGCGCTCCCGTAGATCCCCAAGGCTGTGGGTTCTCCTGCCTTTTGTGCCACACGCCTGACGCTCGCTTGCTTCTGTAAATTCGTGCACCTTCCCTTCTCCTTTCCCCATTGTCTTGTTCTCTCCATGGCTGTGGGTTCGTACCTTATTTTATTCCATTCCCGTTATTTTGTGACGCATTTAGAGAGGGGAACAGAAAAGCGTGTGGTCAGTCTAGCATTTTTTTCTCTGCTGCGTAGGATAATGTGAGAAGCACCACAACAGGCCTTTCTTACTTTAGGCTGGTTGTTAAAATATGAAAATTAACCAATTCCTTTCCCAAGGGCACGTGGGAATTCTTCCGAAAGCATTGACATTTCTGCGTCTTTGCCGCGTGGATTTGGATTAAGAGCCCTGCTGGGATTTCTGCATAGGCTTCTCACTGCTTCTGATAGAGGCAGCTTCTGGTCCGTTTTAAAAAACGGCCGTCAGCGAAAGTATGAGAGCGTGTGGAGCCATCCTGAGGCACTCCCCGGCAGCCCTGCACGCTGAAGCTGGAGCGTCCGCTCCGCCGCAGGGTCTGTGATCGGGTCGGCTAACGAGAACACGACTTCTGCCGTTAGCAAAAGATAGTCAAACCGCACGCCCGGGAGTAAAACGCTGCGTTCAGCTTACGCCACGTGATGACCTTGCAGGCGCTGGTCTTTGGGTGTTGGCCAGCATCTCCCAGGGAGGGGCACCTGATGCGAGTCCCCAGATGCCTTTTTTCGCTTAAACTACGACCAGAGTTTTCTTTAGAAACGAAATGAAAAACGAAGGAGCTTGCGACGCAGGCCGAGGTCCACAGGTACCACGCCCTGTTTCCGTCGCTTTCCAGAGCTGACTTAGTTCTCCCAGAAAGAATTCCTTTGGCCCACGTGTTTGTGCGGAACGGTTACAGACTCACAACATTTAATGACGCAGTTTGGGGGTCTGACGGGGGCGACGGGTGTGAACAGGTCTGGGACCGAGGCCGTTGGTCCCTGGTGACTGTGCGTCACTTCGCGGAGCAGAGGTGGGGAGTGTGGGCCTCTGTGACGGCTCGGTGCATTTTTCAAGGGCCGCCAGGACCTTCCATAACCAGAACAGTTGCCCGAGTCGGAGTCGTAGAGCGAATCTTGCTGGAACCGTCTTGCTCTCAGCAGACGCAGTTTCCCACCGCTGGAAATGAGGGGCGCTCTCTGTCCCCCCAGGGTGAGGCCAGACTTGACGGCTCCTGGAGGTCCTTCTCTGGGCCCCGCTTTGTCATTCCCCTTCCAGGCGGCCGTCCTCATGTGTGCACGTCCTGATCGGGCTTTCTGCAGACAGACTCTGAGTTACTGGTCTAGGTCTTTGTCAAAGCAGAAGCCAAGTCCCCCCGCCAATTCTTCAGACCACCAGATGTGAAAAGCCTTTATGGACTCTCAGATGCTCTCCTTTTAGGATTTATCTCCGAGGAGAAGTGAAGCTTCATTCGTCAGAGGTAATTTACAGCCTGGATGCTCAGGGGAAGTAAAGATTCTCTTTGGGGAAGAATCTGGGTATAGAAGGAGACTCTGGGATTCAGCCGCTTGGCACTGGGTGCATCACGGTACCGTCCGTGCGGCCGTATTTGTCCCTGCGGTGGACATACCGTATTACTTGCAGGGGGTCCCGGTGTGTGCCCTGGGTCCAGGCTCTCAGACCACAACTGAGGCTCCGCGTTGTGCCCCGCGTTCCCACGGGTGGCGTCTTCGAGCTCTGGCGGGGGCAGGATGATGGACGAGGGACGTAGGGACGAGGGACTTGCAAGCAGTAGGGCGTGAGTCCACGCGAGGTCTCCCGACTGAAAGATGGCGGAGTTGGAGGTGGGGGGGAAACCCGACCCACAAGTCCAGAAAGCCCTCCCCACGGGGGACAAGCCCAGGTCCTCACTGTCAGAATCAGAAGAAAGTATGATGATGACAGTCATACGAAGGTGTTGAATTTCCATGAACTTGAAGAATCCCAGAGGTTCTCCTTGGGGTCATGACCTTGAGTCACACCCCATTGAGGGGACACTAGGCCGGTGCCTCCTGTGGGTCTAGTTCTTTAGTTTTATGCAAAGCACACCCGGTGCCTTTTGTTCTCAGTGTGAACAGGACCACAGTGTGTAAGGTCCCGCTCTGTCCCCAGCACGTGTTCTCACGTTGGCTGTGAGCCGTGCGCCCCTAATTTCTATGGAGGAGCTGCTGAAGGAGCGCTCATTCTGCACGTCTTTATATCTCCAGCCCAGCCCCTGTTTTCCTGGTGGAATGTGTGCCCTGTGTGTTGGCAGCAGACGGTGCTGCCCCGTGCGGCGAGCAGCGGGGGGGCCACACTGAATGCGCTGGCTGGGCACGCCAGCCAGAAGTAGGGTCTGGGAAATACCGAGGCGGGAGGAGTCGTAACCTACAAAATCCGTGCAGACACAAACAGAGTTGATTCCGGCCACGTGTGTGTGCTGCCTGCTCCCTCCTCCAGGCCGAGCGCGGGCTTGTGGAAGAGTCTGGAAGAGTCGTAGCACACGTGGGAAGCCTTGGGGGTTGCCCACCCCTCGGGAGGAAGAACAGCAGCTTCCCTCGGGTGACGTAGTTATTCCTAATTAACAGGACGAGATGGATCAGGGGGTAAACCGCCCCCTTGCGTCCGTCACTGCAAATGCATTTATAATAAGGGACCTGGGTCAGAGAACTTTCCATGCGCCACGGACTCAGCCTCACCCAGCAAAGATGGGGGTGGGTTCTTTTTTATGTTGGCTTTTTCCCAGAAAGAAAAGAAAAAAGAAAAAAGCAAGAACAATGAGGTTGGATAAGTCATGTGACCTTCCACATTTGGGCTTTGCGGAGAGAATGAGACTCTTCTTCAGATCTGTCTGCTTCTCTGTTGCTGTGTAAGGAAACCCGCCGCACTTCGAGGCTGGAATGATCGTCCGTCGTCATTAATGCCGAGCTTCTCTGCGTTGGCGTGGTTCCTTCTCGGGCCTCTTGTGAGCTGTCGTAAGATGCTAGCTAGGGCCCTGTTCTCATCTGACGGCTCATCTGGGCTGTCACCCAAGACGGTGCAGCAGCAGCAGCCTGTGCTGATGCTGATCGTTGGCTTGGAACTCGGGGGTTCCTGACTGAGAACTAATCTGCGGCCTTCCTGTGTGGCTCAACCTTCTCAGCGTGGTGGCTGGGCTCCAGAAGGACTCTGCAGAGTAAGTGTCCTAGGGCCAGGAAGTGGAATCTGGCCTGGTCCGGGCTTCATTCAGAACGGGGACGGGGTCACTTCCTGTATATTCCGTGGGTCAAAGGCACCCAGGGCCCACCCTGATTCTGAAGGTTGGGAAAATAGATCCCAGCTCTTGGTGGGGAGTGTCAAGGTCACCTTGCAGAAGAACATCTAAAATAGAAGATACTGTTGCAGCCGTCTTTGGAAATTGTAGCTTGTTGAAGATCTGAAATTCTAAACGGGATATAAAATCCCTTTAAACGAGGCAGGTACACGTTTGTATATTACAGCCCATGAACATGTTCTTTCAGTCTGAGGGTGGTCGTTTGTTCATTCAACAAACATTTATCTAGTGTTGCTGTTGGATGTATCATGGCCAATGAATGGCAAGATGGAAGAATGATGGAAAGAGAGAGTAAAAGACACAGACAATGTTCCAGACAGAGACAGAGTCCCAGCGGTGTGTGTATTGGACAGCCGCTCTGCACAGGGCCGGGGTGGGGGAGCCCAGTGTGCAAGCAGAGCAAGGGGGAGTCGTGGACCGGGGGAGAACGGCATGTGGGCGCTGCTGAGGCAGCACTCTGGCTGTGCCTTCTCGTTTGGAGAACATGCTGCACTGTGAGGCTGTGGGCTGCAAGACGGACCGGGGGTTGCTCTGGTGGGCAGAGTCCCTAGCCCTGGACTGTGCTCTTTCTGGAAGGTGTACCGGAAAGAGGAAGCTGACTGAGCTGTAGGACTGTACTGTTCCTAATGTTGGCATTGAGAGTTCTCTGCAGTGTTTTTACTGAGTATGAGCTCTGCTGGCGTTCTGGGAACTGGAGGATGCTTGTGTCTAGACTTTCCTTTCTCCTGTGCTTGTCCTTAGAATCATCAGTATTTTCCCCAGGTTTATAAAAATGTTATACACACTTGCTCAGACTCTCCTTAAAATCAGTTCCATATCTGTGGCTTAGGGCCATTTGCAGGCTGCATGAAATAATGCGGTCCAGATTTGTTGAAATATGAAGGCTTTTTTTTTTCTTTTGACATCTGCACTTTGAGCATTCAGTATTTTATTCACCACTAAAAAAAAAAAAGATCACTTTTGATCTTGAGTTGCTTTCAACATCACAAGTATAGATGCATTTCTCGTCACCCAGAAGTCGTGGCAACCACTGATCTGTTCTCTGTCCTGTATTTTGTTTTCCAAGAACGGCATGTCGTGCAGTCATAAAGGGTTTAGCCTTCTGAGTCAGCGTAAACCTTTGTGATTCACACATGTGGTTCCAGCTGTCAATAGTTTGTTCCATTTTTGTTCCTTTTCCTTCATGCCTGATCTTCCAGGTTCTGGGAAACGAATTTCCTTCTGTGTGATGTGCTCCCTTTAGCAGAGCAAGTCTGCAGACAGTGAGTTCTATTAGTTTCCCTTTGTTTGAAAATGAAAATCCTGGGGCGCCCCGGGCAGCTCAGTCGGTGACTCACTGGCCTTCAGTTCAGGTCATGATTCCAGGGTCCTGGGATCGAGTCCCACCTCAGGCTCCCTGCTCCGTGGAGAGTCTGCTTCTCCCTCTGCCCTGGCCCTTCCTCCTTCCGCACTCATGCTCTCGCCGGCTCTCTTGCTTTCTGTCTCAAATAAATACAATCTCAAGAAGAAAAGAAAAGAAAATGAAAATTCTTCATCTGGTGGGATGCTTTCACTGGCTGGGTATAGATTTCTACCTTGATAGTTTGTTTCTTTGAGAACTTAAATATTTTGTTTTTCACCCTTCTGACCTCTGTTATTTTTGATGAGAAATCTGCAGCCATAAAATAAGCTTTTCCTTCATAAATAATTTTTGTCTGACGGCTCTCAAGATCTTTTCACTTTGTCCTGGTCGTTACTTTCTTTAGCAGTTTGATTAGTGTAGTTGGGGAGAGATTTCATTGAATTTATCTCTTTAGGGATTCATTGAGTCTTTATTTTGTGGCTTTATATTTTTTGCCTTATTTAGGTATCATCTCTTCACCTTTGCTCCCGCTCCTTCTCGGGCTCTGAGGATGTGGGTGTCAGGCTGTGTCGTGTCCTCCCACAGGCCTGTGAGGCCTCACTTCTTTTTCCTATCTTTTTGTGCAGATTCTTTAATTTTTATTAACATCTGTCATCTCCGTACTAGTTTCAATCCCATGCAATGAGGTTTTGCTTACATTTATTGTGTTTTCATTCTAAGATTTCCAATTTTTTCCTTTTTATACCATCATTTTCTTTGCCAAGACATTTCCTAGTTCTATTACTTTCCAAAGTGCTTATCTTTACTTGTTGGAGTGTTTTGTATTTGTTATATTCAAGTTTTTGTCAGATCACTCCAACGTCTACATCCTCTTGTTCTTAATGTCTGTTGATGGTTTGAGATTTCCCTGGTTTTCTGTGTGTTGCACATCCTTGGATGGTATCATGGAGGCGTGAGGTGTTGTATTTGGCTGTGAGAGTCTGTGTGGGGACGGTGCTGGCTGAGCACAGCTGGTCCGTCTGAGTCCAGCTGAGGGTTCCCAACAGCCTCCTGTATTTGTGGCTCCAGTGTCAGTTCTGCTGTCAAAGCCTTTGTAGCGCTGTCCGGGTCTGTCCCCCACACGCATGCACCTCGCTGTGGCCAGTCGGGGACCTGGGGTGTATTCTGTTCCCTAGTTATTCTCTGTATCTGTTTCCACACACCCAGCTCCTGGGTGACCCGGGGAGTTCATAAACAACTTGAAGAGAATACTTTCCTGAATTTCTTCCTTCCCGTGATCTGTCTCCTCTACACCGTCTGGACCCCAGGGGTTCCCACATCCAGTTTCCTGGTACAAAACCTTGGGCTTCAACTGCCTTTTCTACCAGCGTCTCGGGCCAAGCAGTCGGAGGACAGAAGAAGACAAAGACAACAGGTTTGACTCCTCCCAGGAGGTCAGCCCCTCCGATCCCAGAGGTGGGTTCTCCTCAGAAGTTCAGGTTCCCGCAGGCATCTCTGGCCGTCCCAGCACTGCGGCCACAGCTTCTCATGGAGCTGGTGTGCAAGCGAACCGGGAAAGGAAAAAAATGAAAACTAATCGGGGGTGCTCCCTACGTTGCTCTGTGCCTATCCCTCACCCTCGAGCAGGGCTAGACGCCTTTTTTCCTGGCGCTCGCTCTCCTGTGCCGGAGCCCACGCGCGTGTCGGGCTGTGCTCAGTTCAGGTCTGGGCGCCTGGCTCCGCTCCCTGGGACGCTCCGGCAGACTGTGCGTTTTCCCCATCTTGTCCAGAACCACAGCCCTCGAGGTGTTTTGGTCATTGTACACCATCTGCGAGTCTCATTTTCTATTTTGCCTTAAAAGGCAAGAGCACCAACCCCGTTCTGGGAAGGGCTGGTGGATGTTCGGTTGTATCCAGAGCCCACTCTTTCCCCCCCAAGCAGAAGTGTCTCCATGCAGTGGTTGCTGGACTCCTTCCTCACGGGGCGCCTGGGTGGCTCAGTCGGCTAAGCATGCAGCTCTCGGGCTCAGCTCAGATCTGGATCTCAGGTTGTGAGCTCGAGCCCCATGCTGAGCCCAGCGTGGAGCCCACTTAAAGTAACGGACCGTCTACTCCCTTCTGACCTACAGACACTCAGCGGTGGGTGGCGACATCCCGGGTCGGTGTATGGTAGCCAAGAGCCGCACGTGGCTGCTCCGCTGGAAATGCGGCTAGTGGGACCACGTAAGTGGGTTTTAAACCAGCAGCCCCATCCGCGTGGGAGAGCCCCGAGCTACAGTGCCGCTCGGAAACGTGCGAGCTTGGATTTGGGTCAAGTGAGAGAACATCTCTGTTTCTTCCTTCGCCAGCTCACATGAAAGCATTTTCTGTGTCTGAAACGGACGCCCCTGTTGTAACACGACACCTAGCTGGCGTGTTTTGATTTAGGTAATTCAGGAAGTGGCTGTTTTTTCAACATGTGTTGCTAAATTTGGAGAGTGGCCCACGTTACTGGGCATAAGCTCTGGAAAAGCTTGAAGGAAACGTCCGTATTTCACTTGGAGGGGGGTTGGCTGTTGAGCGCGTCCGGTCACGCCGAGGAAGCTGCTCCCCTTCTTTTAGGGATCGCCTGGGGCAGGCTGACCCGGCCCCCACGGAAGCCAGTGGCTCTGTCGCCGTGCCCCCCGGCCCAGGTGTCGAGCTGTGCCCCGAAGTGGAACTTACTTAGTCCACGGGCTCATACTTGTGCGTTTGAGTCCGACTCGGGTCCTTGGCCCAGATCTGGGAAAGGAGATGTTACCATGCCCTTGTCTAGCGTTTAAAGGAACAACGAAGGACGCCCCTGCAAATGGGTATTTCCCTCCTGCTTAGAGTGAGATGGAGACCCGATCGCTCCGGGTACTCCGTGCGCTTTTGGAAATGCAATGCCTCTTCTGCCGTCCCTGGGAAGCCGACCCTTGTTTGTGAAGAGACGTAAAGGTGATGTGGTTAAAGTCACATCGTTTTCAGTTACACTAAAAAAAACAAAACAAAACGAAGCCTGGCTTCACAGTGGAGTCATTAGATTGTGTGGGTCTGTCGTCTGGTGACTGTCCTAAGCCGAGGTGTCACTTGCACAGAGAGGTGACACGGGAGGAGACACGCTGGTGGGACACGCTGGTGGGACGCGTGCAGACGGCTCGTGCACGCCGAGCAACGGGCTTGAAGGCCGCAAGCCCTTCATGTGGTTTTCCCTTTGTTGTCCCTCGAAGGGCTGGGGAGAGCCTGTCAGCTTCTTATTGCCGTATAGAATGACTGTATTTGAAAACGGTACTGAAAATGACTTCAGCCTCCGCGTGTCCCTCAGGGATTTGTCGGTCACAGACAGTGGGGTCGAAGACCTCGCTCGCGGGGTCGGGGGAGTGTTCTGCAAAGCACAAAAAATTCCTGGTGTGGGAAATGCTGTGGTCATTTGAATTCCTTGTGTGAGGAGGGCTGTCCGTTGGCCACAAGGACGCAGATGAGATTTCTCGTGAGCCCCGGCCCTCGCCTTCGGAGCAGCAGACCGGAGGAGGGTGCGACGGGTTTGCGGGACCAGCGGAGACAAAACATACGGCGCGTCTGAATTTGCCGAGATCTGATTTATCTGCTACTTCTTCTGTGCTCCGTTAAGGTGAAAATGATCTGTTGCCGAAAGTGAGCTCGTTCTGGAAAATGTCGTGGCGCCCGCCGCTCCCTTGGCGCGCCCTCATCACCGCCGGATGCCGTGGGTCCTCGGGCTTCTGTTTGGGAGGAGACACTGTGCGAGTGACCGCTCTGGGAAGGGGCCCTCTAGACTCTGCAGCCCAGGCCGGGGCCTTCCCCGCGCTTTGCTCGAGGGCGACGTTCTCCTGCGGACCCCGGCACCAGCGTCCTCGCCTCTCCGAGCTGTAACCGAGACAGAGCGGCAGCTTCCTCGTTCCCTTGCGCTTGTCCTCCCGATGCCCGTGGCCTGTGAGCTCAGTCCCAGCGTAGCAGGGGTCCAGGGTGGATTTGGTGACTCAGACGGAAATGTAGGTTTTTCTCCGTTGCAAGAACCGGGTCTTGTCTGGCCCGAGCTGCTGACCAGCGTCCGCAGCAGGAAGCCCGCGTTCCCGGCAAGTGTCTGGTTGTCTCCCGCCCGTGCCGGGGCTTTGTGGGGTGAGTCTAAATCCGGGGCTCCCAGAGCTGTGTGGTGGCAAAGTACACTGGTCTGCACACGAGCATGAAGTTGGGCCGCCCTGCAGATGGGAGTGAGCCTGAGCAGAGCCACCGCCACCGTGTCCCGAAACCACCTTCTCTTCTGCTTCCCTGCTTCCGTGCTAGATGTGACGTCGCCTCAGCGTGTCCCCGTCTTCTTTCTGGCAGCTCCAAATGCGTCATTCTCAGGGACACACTCCCGCAGAGAGGCAGTTCCCAGACAAACGCAGCTCACCGTGGAAGGTCTAAACTTCGGGGACCCGGAGCGCGTTCACATCTCCGTCATCAACGGATGTTCAGGATGTTACCATCACCCCAGAAAGGGCCTGATCCCCTTCACCCCCGCCTCCCCGGCACCCCTAGCCCCGGCCCTGTCGTCCGCGGATGCACGTCGGTCTCCAGGAACGTGTCTGTCTGGGACATTTCATACAGACGGAGTCGGGCCGCAGGCGTCTTCGCGAGGG
This sequence comes from Mustela nigripes, assembly GCF_022355385.1. Lineage (NCBI taxonomy): Eukaryota > Metazoa > Chordata > Mammalia > Carnivora > Mustelidae > Mustela > Mustela nigripes. The sequence continues at coordinate 90,793,191 of NC_081565.1, read as the reverse complement.
GGTGCCCTCCCCTTCGCGTCCTGTGTCACGGTGCGTGCCCGGTGCGGCAGGCACAGAAGGGGCTTTCTCTTTATTTATCCGTTACCAGCGTGTGGACACTCCGGCTGCCTTTGCTCTTTGCCCGCTAGGCACAAGGCTGTGGTGAACGTTCCTGCGCAGGCTTTTCTGGGGACGTGTTCTAGTTTCTCTTGGGGACCTCGGGATGCACTTGCTGGACCACTGGTGACTGTGTTTAGTACTTTGAGGGACTGCGAGCCATTCCCCACAGCTGCAGCGCCGTGTTGGGGTCCCGCCAGCACCGTGTTGGGGTTCCTGTTTCTCTGTCCCCTGCCAGAACTTGACACGACGCGTCTTCTTGGCTTGCCCAGTTAGGGGTGAGGCGGAACCGTCTGTGATGTGGGTTGGCACGTCCCAGGGGGCGCATGGCGTCGAGCGTCTCTGCCCGTGCTGCTGGGCCGTCCGTGTGTCATCGCTGGAGGACGGCCCGTTCGGAATCTCGACCATCTCTGGATCACATTTTGACCATGTTCGTCTAAGGGTTATTCAGTTGTGTTCGTACCAGTCCCCTTGGGCTGCCAGGATGACTTACCACAGGCCAAGTGGCTGGGGCAGCGGAACCACGTCTCTTGCTCCAAAGGCTGGGCGGCCCCGGATTAGGTGGCTCCTGGTTGGTTCCTGGCCAGGGCTGCTTTCCTGGCCACCATCTCGCTGTGTCCTCGCGTGGGGACAGGCAGCACGAGCTCTGATGCCTTCCTCTTCTGATGAGGCCATTATCCCATCACAGGCCCCCCTTCAAGACCCCATTACCTCCCAGAAGACCCATCTTAAATACCCAGGCATTAGGGCTGCAAGAATTAATTTGGGGGGACGTAATCATTTGGTCCATAACAGTGTTCTTTATATGCTCTGGAAACAAGCCCGTCATCAAATACACCACGTGCGAATCTCTTCTCCCGTTTCGTGGACGCCGCTTCCCTTTCTTCATGACGTCTGTTAAAGCACAGACGTTTTCCGTATCGATGAAACTCAACTCCTGCGTCACCTCTTAGAGACCATTGTCTGACGGAATCATGAAGATCTACACCTGTGTTTTCTTCTAAGCGTTTTATAGTTTCAGTTCTTGCATCGAGGTCGGTTTTCCGGGGTCGATTTTGAGCTCATTTTTTCTGTATCTGAGGAAGGGCTTCAGCTCCATCATGTGCCCGTGGACGTCTGGTAGTCCCAGCACCAGTGGGCTGTCTTGGCAGCCTCGGCAAAAGCCAGTTGCCCGTAAGAGTGACGGCTCGTGTCTGGACCGGGGGCTCTACTGCCCTGACCTGCATGTCCCTCCTGGGCCGTAACTGAGCCATCTCGTTGCTGGGCAGTGTGAGGCCCCCGGCGTTGTCCTGTTTCAGGATTGTTCTGACTCTTCTGGGTCGCTCACGTTCCCATATGAGTTTTAAGGGAAGCTGGTCAATTTCTGCAGAAGGAAGAGTTGGGGTGTCCGTAGGGATTGTGTCCAAAAAGAATTTGGGGGAGTGTCTCCATCCCAATTGAACCGAACCTTCCGGTCTGCCTGAGCATGGGGCGCGTTTCTGTTTACCGAGCTCTTCCTACGTCCGTCAGCCGCGTTTCGTAGCTCCCAGATGTGAGGTCTTGCCCTCTTGGGGGACGACCTGTACTCCTGAGGACTTGCTGTCTCTGGGACTCTTGCAAATGGGGAATTTTTGTCTTAATGTCACTTTCAGCTTCCTCGCCACAGTGCCTGGGAGTCCGGTCGGCCTGTGGGTCTCCGTTCCGTGTGTCGAGCATCACGGCCGCCTCTCCTTCCCGACTCCCCGTTCCTGATAAGGCCCCTCCATCCGCCCGGAGAGCAGGGGACCGCTCTGGTGGGCTTCGGCTTGTTTCCACCGTCAGGGAGGGCGCGGAAGTGTCGGGGCCCCGCGGGATGCCACTGCCTCCCTGTCACAGAGAGGACAGTGGGTTTGGCTCTAGCCTTTCCCTCCGAGGCTGAACGTCTCCGAATACAGGCCAGGGGTTCGCTCTTCCAGAAGTCCCTGCCGGGGGGGCCTGTAGCCAGCCCTTCCCGCAGGTGCGTTTCCCCCGCACCCCCCAATCCGTCCCTATTGGGATCTCCCCAACTCCCCGCGCTGCGGGACCGCGCTCACCCTCTCTCGGAGGGGGTGGGGCTGGGCTGGCGGGTCCTCTCGGGGCCACCCCGTCACAGTGCTCCCACGGCTGGAGATGCCACATGCGTCGCGTCTGCAGTGTTCGAGCAACGACCCTTGCCTTCAACAGAGATGTTCTCAGGTGTCCAAGAGCAGGACTTTCGAATGCTCTGCCTGGTGAGGGCCTTCACCTGGGGCCAGGCCAGGCTTGGTGTCTCCTGACGGGTGCCCAGCGTTTTCGTGGGCCTACCTGTCAGCGCCGGGCTCAGACCTGCAGGCTTCAGAGGCCCCTGTCCTCCAGTCTGTCCATTGTCTGTCCATCTCTCCTCAGGAGCTCTGGAAGGTGGGCTGGTGGCTTGTGTGATGCCCACCGTGGCTGTGTGTCTGGGGAGGGACACTGGCACCTGACGGATCCCTCGCTGTGTGAACTTTTCTGTGCTCCTGTCCCTCAGCTGTAGGGCAGAGGAGGCAGCACGAGCCTCAAGGGGTCACTCTGAGGTCCGTGGGCGGGTGTGGGGCTTCGGAGCCCCCGAGGCAATGCTCAAAGGTCTCATTTTGACCGCCTATGGGCACAGAAAGTGTTAAGTGAAGTCATAAAATCCTTCTCCAAGTTTCTTTTGAACTAGACCTTCTTTTTAGAGAAGCTGTAGATTCACAGATAATTGCGGGGAAAGCGCGGATTTCCCCTGTGCTTCCAGACCCCACAAACGCCTCCCCACGGTCAACATTCCCGCCACCTGCTGGATTCGTCTCAGTCCAGGGCCCTGCATTGACTCGTCGTGATCCCCTGGAGCCCGGCGTTGACCCTGGGGCTCTCGGCGTGCCCTCTGTGGGTCTGGACGCGTGTGGGATGCCACGACCCCACCACGGCAGGGCTCAGCTTGCTCAGCATGCACGGCTCCCTGGTCCCTTTCCTGTCTCCCTAGTTCTGCGTTTCCAGAGCATCCTAGAGCTGGGATCCTAGTGCGTCACCTCTTCCCCGTGGCTTCTGGCACTTCGTGGCAGGCGTGGAAGGTTCCTGTGTCTTCCCATGTCTCAAGGGCTTGAGGATTCGTTCCCTTCAGTGCTGCTCCCTCCTCTGGTTCGCCGTCTTGTTTTAGGAGTCAGCACTTTGCTTCTGCGTGAACAAGACCGTGCAAGGTGTCTGGGTTCTCCTCTAGCCGGGAGCGCGGCTACACACTCTGTGGCCCAGGCCCTGAGGACTGGCTGGGACCCTGCATTTCTGAGGACTCACTGGGCTGCAATTTTGGGAACTACTGCCCTGTGGTGTGTGTGTACACGTGTGCAGCACATGTGCATCTGCATATCTGTGCACATTCATGTGCTGGTGTGCACACGTGTGTGTGCGTGTGTCAGTGCGTGTTCAGCTGCGCACGTGTGTGTGCACGTGTGCCTGCAAGTGCTGCCGTGTGTTTGCATCAAGTGGACACGTGTACATGTGTGTGCGTGTGAGTGTGTTTCTGCGTCTGCCTGTGGGTGTGCATGCGTGAGCATGCGAGTGTGTGCATGTGTGTACCTGTGTGTGCGTGCGTGTGTGCATTTTCCATTGCCGAGGCTGGGGGCTGCAGGACAGAGGCTGGCCTCGTGGGGCCGGCCTGGGTGGACGCTGTCCTTGTCCCCTGTGCTGAAGTCGCACAGGGCCAGGCTGCCTGTTTTCCGTCTTCCCGCAGCAGGACCGAAGCCCGATCCTGAGGGGGACGAGGCTGTGTTCTTATTTACTGGGCCTGGGGGCCGCACGCAGGCTTCCTCCTAAGTCCAGAGAACCCCTGGGTGTGGTTTCTACCCCTTCTCCACGTTCACCCCTTTATTTTCCCCTGTTCATTTCAACAGGATGTTTGCTTGATTAAGTTACTCTCTTTTATCATAATTAAAGAAAAATGTGGCGGGCGTGCTCCAAGCTGCGTGCGATGAGAACCAGATTGTTGAACCTGCAGGGAAGCGAGGGCGTCTGGAGTCCCTGGCCTTTGGGGAGCCCGAGGGCCCGCGGGCAGCCGGAGCACGTGCCTGCCCCGGGGTGGCGGGACCCTGTCCCCCACGGCCCGGCCCTGCCCCGTGGCATCTTTGCCCTGATGGGCTGCGGTTGTGCCCTTCCGGCGCTGAGAGCCGTGGGCACCCGTCAAAGGTCGGAATGACCGCGGTTGTCGGGTCGTCTGTTTCAGGTGCAGACAGGATGCCGGTTTGTCGAGGGCTCCGCCGACGGTCACTGAGCCCCGCGTGCACCTGCACCTGGCACACGGCTTGCCATGGACTTTGCCCTGGGGCCTGGCTGCCCTTTAGATCCTTACCTGCCTCCTGCGAGCGGGCGGCTCAGGGGGTGCTGAGCTCATGGGGTCATCGCTGCTGGGGCCACGCGCCCCAGCCAGCAGGTGGGTGTGGAAGCTTCTCCCATTCCCAGCCCGGGAGCCTGGGCCAGGTGGAGATGCGCGGTGGGACGGGTGCCCAGCCCCGGGGCCGAGGGCATATCAGGGCCCAGTCCTGTCCAGCCTTGCCATGGCCCGTCCAGGCTCTCAGTGGCAAAAGGGCCTGGAGATTTTTACTGAGGCTTCTGAGAACATGCTGGTCTGCTGCCTCGTCTGGGAGCAGGGCTGACTTGAAGACAGATGTTCGACGACCTGGTAAGTGCTTCCTGGGCCCAGGGAACACGGGCCAGGATGGCCAGAACGAAGCTGCAGCCCGCCAGTGGGAAGGGCCAGCCGTCCTCTTGGAGATGGGGGTGTGGCTGGGAATTGAGCCCAAGGCCGGGGTGCTTCTGAGAGGAGCTGAGCTAGAGTTTATGTTCCCGTGCGTGGAACAGTAACTTGACGTGGGGCTAATTCATTTTCTTGAAAACATTTTAAGCGTTCTAGAACTCCCCGTGGGGGCCACGCCTGGCTGGCTCAGTCGGAGGAGCCCGGACTCTTGATCTTGGGGTTGTGAGTTTGAGCCCCACATTGGGGGCAGAGATTACTGAAAAGATAAACTTTAAAGAAAGAAGACTGTCAGTGTGGTTTTAAGCCTGTGATAGCTGTTTTCACGTGCCTTCTGCAGAACCATTGAGGCGTCTCTACTAATCACGGTTTTTAAAATAAGGCCTTTGTGTTCTCTGGGGGCTTCTTTAAGCTGAAGTTGGCCTCCGCGATTCTCCGCAGGTCAGACCTCACGTCTGACTAGATTTGGTGCTGGAAAGGCTTCTTCTCACAGTGCTTTTGCCTGATCACGTTTTGGATACGACCCTCGGCTCCCCAAGTGTCTGCCACGGAGCCACGCTCTTGGAGGCCTCGGCAGGTCCCGTGCCCCGAGATTAGGAGGGTCCCACGGCTGCCCCTGGCCTCGAGGTCCTTCAGAGAGGATCCGGGATCTGAGTTCCTTGACTTAAGTCATTGGGAACGGATGTGGAAGGCGCGTCACCGTTACTGAGAGGTGATCAGGGCGGAAGCGAGTTCTCGCTCTGCCCCTGTGCCCCGAGGACCCGGCGGGCGGGTAGAGTCTGCCCTGGGCACAGCAGCGGCAGAGCACGTGCGCCAGGGGAGGAGCTCGTTCCGGTCGTCACGCGGGGGAGAGCGCGGCCGCCATCGCGACCCTCTGCTGCTTCCTGCCGCGTCCTGCTGCGTCCTGCAAGCTTTCCGGAGTGCGGGGGTGCAGGGGGCTCCACGGGGAGGGCACCCCGAGGCCTCCGACCAGCGGAGAAGAAATCCCCATGCTGTGTCTTGAGCGGGTGTTCTGCTCGGCGTCCCCGGGGGGCCCAGTGCCGTTGAGCCCCGTGACCTGCTCATGAGGCTGCCTGGCTGGGCTTCTGTCCTGTCGTCTTTCCACACCACCAGGTGGGACAACAGAACTCGAGATTTGGTCTCTGCTCCCGTTGTCACCCAGAGCTCGTAACTCCCTCGATTTCCCGGGCAATAGGAGCGTCTCCGTCTCCGGTGTTCAGATTGGCTGGTCACCGAAAGGCCACGTCATGGTTAGAGGCTCAGCTTTCGGCCCAGCCTCAACCCCCAGGGAGGGCTATAAATAAATAAATCCGGATCCTTAAAAAAACCGGTTATTTAAAGAAGTCATTTGTACTTTGGTCCACGGGCAGCTGCACAGTACGCCAGGGAGTCTGAAAAGCAGAGTCCGCGAACTTGAGAGAGAAGTCGCGTGCCCCGCAGTGGCCCCGGGAACGTGGGCTCATGGGCCGTGCACTTGGTCCCTGGGCTCCGGGTTCCGCGTGAGCTGACCATGCGGCCAGGCCAGTTCTCGGGCTGGAACCGGGGTTTGTGGCCGGCTTCCTTGCAGGGGTCAGTCCCACCCGAAGAGCCGAAGAGCCTTCCGGAAGCTCACGGTGCTGCTCAGGGTCTGCGTTTTCTCGCCTCCAAGACCATCTGCTCGTCTGTTGAGATGCATCTCACGTTGCGTTTTATTGCCACCGCCTGGGTCCTCTGGTCTTTTTCTCTTTTCCCTCCTGGGATTCTGTGTTGAGATCAAGAGAGGCCCAAGAATGCGTGTGACTGTGGTTGGGGTGTGAGCAGGGCTCCTTAAAAACGCGCGAAGGCACAAGAAGGGTTTGGTCCCACGGTCACGTTGGCCAAGGTGACCTTGCACAGTGCACAGCCTGTGGATGCCTCCAGAGCGACCCTGTGTAGAAGTGGACGCGTGGATGGGCTTGCGGACAGCAGTGGCCGTAGACTTGACCTCCCAGTTCTCTGGGGTCGAGCGTTAACAGTCCTGAGTTTCTGAGGGTTGTAATTGCTTTGAAAGTCTTTGAACGTGAAGTATCCTGTAACGTAGGGCCTGGAGGTTATTGTAAGAGTGGCCCCACCCGTAGGCCAGCGTGAGGCCAGCGTGATATTATGGACGAAAGCTGCACGTCCAGCTGTTGTAGAAGTGACAGAGTTTCAGTGGGGGGTGAAGAACGTGGGAGACCCTGCAGGGGCCGCTGCCTCCAAGCCCGCGTCTCATCCCGTCTCTGGACCCCCGATGTCCTCCCCGTCCTGAGAAACTGGCGGAGTTGGGGTACGAGCTCCCTGCCCTGGTCTAAGCGCCTTAAAACCTGCCTCTTCCTCCAGCCTTCAGGGGACTCTCAGGAAAGGATGCTCTCCCCGAAAGGCATTTTCTGCGATTGACGAGACAGCGTGCGTTACTGGAAACAGAAATCGAGAAAGAGACTCAAGTCAACACATTTCCTCAAACACCTCCGCCCCTTGGTGCAGGAGGACTCGAGTGTCCTTTGTTCGGTGCGGCAGGTCAGAAGCCTCTTCAAGTTTCTGCTCGCTCCGGAGGAGTCCACAATATAAATAACTTTTTCCTTTACGAGGCTCACCTGTTTTCCATTTCCAGGCGGTTTCGGCCCTGCGTGGCGGGAAATGCTGGGCTGGGAGTTCGGCGGAGGCTGGTACCCGCGCGCTTCCTGTCCCGCAGCCCCGGAGATCAGACAGATGCGCGTCCAGTCGAGCGGAGCCCGGGCTCTGGGGGGCGCAGCGGCGATGGCAGCCGAGACACGAGGGGGCCTTCCTGCTGGGGGCCGGAAGGCAGGAGCAGGGGCGCGGGGGGCCGGGGTCAGTCTCACGGACGTTCCCCAATCCCCCAGCCCGGCAGCCCCCGCAGGGAGTCGGGGACCGCGGGAGCCTGGGAGGCGGGTGATGTTGGGTTAGACTTCTCGTCCAAGGCCGGGGTTGTTTTGTTTGTGGCCTCTCGCCTGGTCTGCTCTGGTGCCCTGGGAGCCTGCCTGTGTGTGTGTGCGTGTGTGTGTGCGTGTGTGTCTCTCTGTGCATGTCTGTGCATGTGCACGCACGCGCCCCTCATCGGGCCCGACCCGCAGCGTCCGGCTGCGGTGTTGTGGCCGCCGAGCTGACCGACACAAGGCGAGGTTCGGTGGCCCGTCCGGGGGTGTGCTTGGGCTTCTGTGTAGTCTGTGAGCACAGCCTTCCAGTTTGGGGCACGGCACCAGTGGACACTCGGCAGCACTGGTGTGCAGGGGACAGTGCGCTGCCTGCTGTCGTTAACGTAGGCCGTGACCGGACGGGGCCCCATGGGGGAGGGCACGTGGCCCTGAGCCCCAGCTCACGGGCTGGTCTGGCTGGGGCGGTGCTCCCTCCAGCTCCTGCCGTGGGCCCCCTTCGGTTCAGGATGCCGGCACTTGGAGTCTCCGCTCATTTGTCCGCTGAGGACAGTGTCCTGCCCGGGGCTCCTGTGCGTGGCTGCCCCTCCTGACCACAGCAGCCCCCGTGCCCTCTCGGGAAGGGTGGGGTCACGCCCACTTCCAGCTCTGACTCCCTTGACCGGCTGCTGCCTCTCCCTGGACTCGTGCCCGGTCGCTCCACACCCCGCCCCACCGGGAGCCACTCCGTGCCCCAGGGCCTTTGCATGTGCTGTTCCCTCAGCCTCTGTGGTTTTGCTCCTCATTTCCTGGGAAACCCAGTGCCCTGCCGGCTTCCGCTCTGTGCCCCGCCCCCCGCCCCCACGTGTGCTCTGCTTTGCCCCACATCTAATGGGCACTTCTCAAGCGTGTCCCTCTGCATTTGGATGCATAGTTTCTGGAGATACGGTGCTCCAGAAGTCATTGCTGTTTGGCGTTTTCCGGGGAAATGCGTCTCATCTTCCGCAGAAGGCAAAGAATGATCAGTAGGACGAAATCTCCAGCCCAACAGCCTTGCAGGGTGGTGGGGGCTCCCGAGATCTGGATGGGGGGGAGTTGGCCCCTGAGGAGACAGCAGGACTGGAAATCGGCGGGGAGCAGAGAGGGGCTGCTGGGGACGGCAGGGCGCGCTCTGTCTCAGCGCCCTAAAGAGCACCAGGGGCCGGCGGCTTACACGGACACCCCTCAGCTTTGGGGCCCTGAGTCCACCGGCAGGGCGCCGGCAGGGTGCTCTGGTGAGGCCTCCCCCTCGTGGGGTCCTCTCTGGACACTTGCCCTTCTGCAGAAGTTTTCTGAGGGAGCCCGGCACGGGATCCTCTGGGATGAACGCTGATTCCGAGCTGCCCAGGCCGGACGGCAGGGTTAGGGATGTTGGGAGGACCTGCTGGGTCCTGCCTTGAACACGTTGGGGTTGGGGGCTGCCACCTGGCCGGCAGAGAGGACGACCAGCGTCACCAGCAGGACACTGTAGCTCCCCCACCGGCCCCCGCATTCTTGATCAGATCCGTAATTCTGAACCGTGTCAAGAATGCATTTTGCTTTGCCTGGGAGTAGTTTGCAAAGCGTGAAATGGTTGCTTTGAATCAGGACGCACGTGTGCAAAATGCAGGGCTCCTTCCTCCCCACATTTCTGTCCGGCCCTGACCATGGGTGACGGCTGGGGCTCTGGGCCAGAAGCATGAAATGCAGCCTTTGTTTCTGGCCACAGTGAGCGCACCCGGGTCTGGTTCTCCCGTCGGCCTTCCCAGCGGTGTAGGTTCTGGTGCCGAGCGGCGGGAAGCGGCCGGGTGGCGCATGGCTGGCCGATCGTTCTGGAGCGTGTGGGTGGTGGTGGCGGGCAGAGGGGCCGGGGGTGGCCGCGTCCTCGGGCTGGAACAAGTGCCGGTCTGTGGAAGCAGCCGGGGCGAGCCTGCCGCACCTTCCTGCGGGAGGCCGCAGACCTTGCCAACAGTGTTCCTTTGTGCTCCTGGCTCCCGGGACTCTGGCCTCGGCTGGGAGCCCGCAAGTCCAGTCACCAGGCAGCGTTTAAATCAAAATAATCACTTGAAGGAACAGTAGGGAGCTTAGCTGGAGAGCCATTTCCTCTGCCCCAAATGCTAAAGCGCCTTCTGATTTATGCCGCTGGCTCAGGCGCTGCTGGGAGTCTCCTCCCCGCTCCAGGGATGAAAAAACACTTCAGAAGGGGAGCTCTGGGGTCTTGGGTGCAGTGAGTGGCTGTTGAAAGGAAGGGGGCCCTGCTGGCCTGAGCCGGCCGGCAGACAGGGAAGCACACGCCAAGCCTGTCTGTGCTGAGCTGAGGTTTGCAGAACAGGGCCCTCCGCCCCTCACCGAGGAGCCTTCGAAGTTGGGGCTCCTGGAGGCCGTCCCGGGAGGGCGGCATGTTTGTGTCGGGATTGTGCAGCGTCTGCCCGCGAGTGACCGGGCTGTCTGAAAGTCCACCGTTAGGCGGGTGTGGATTTGGGGCCCCGGCCGAGGTCCTGGTGGTGGGAGGTGTGCACGGCGTGGGCCCGGCAGCCTCCCTGGCCTCCTGCAGCATCCTTGGCCCCGTGGAGGCCCTCTGCCCCCTCCCCTCCTGCGGTCTGGGCTGTCGGCCTCTGGTTTTGTGTCCTGGTGCCTCTGCACGGGCTGCTCCCTCCGTGTCTGCCACCTTTCCCTTCGTTTCTTGGGAACCCGGTCGCACGTCCGCTTTGGCTCTGTCCCGCCTCCTCCAACTGGGGAGTGGGTGCTTGGCTGGGAGCAGGTCTGGCCCTTTCCTCAGACAGCTTAGCCAGGGAGCGTGCTGACCTCCCGGGACAAGTGACCTCTTCCCAGTGCCGGGGGGCGGGGGGGTTCCCAGGAAGAGGAGCAGGGGCTGAGCAGGAGGATTGACAGGTGCTCCCGACTCTGGTTTCCCCCCGGGTCTGCGACGTACAGACGCGGATGGACGCGTGGACGGACATGGCCACGTGGGGTCTGCGGGCATCTGGTCATGACGTGGAAGGAAGCTCTTCCGCAGGGAAGCCGCCACCGCGGTCTAGATCCGCGCCTCCTGCAGGGCCCGTGGCCTGTCGGTGCGTCGTGTGGGGCACGAACCGTGTCTGGAGGAGGCGGTGGGGTCGGGTCAGTGTGGCCTGGGTGGGGTCGTGAGGGCTGCCGGCCGGCTCTGCTCCTGTGCTGTCCCGGGGACCCCGGAGGCCCCCCTGGCAGAAGCCGGCTGCCTCTCTGTGCAGCCAGTCAGGATCGTGCTGGGGCCCTTCTGTGGCCCCCAGATGTGCTGCTCATGCGACGCTCCCCGGGGAACTGTGGGCGCTCCCGTCGGCCCAGCGGGCTCCGGCCACGCAGAGGGACTCAGGATGGGCTGCGCGTCTGCTGTCCCTGTTGCTGCGGGTTCCTCGTCCCCCAGCAACACTCACGATGAAAAGCAAGTCCAGAGGTGTCTTGCGGGCGTGTGTCCTCCACCGGTGGTGGGTGTGGACCCTGGGGCTGAGGGCGGGGAAGGGGCGCACCTGAGGGCGGACTTCCCCAGGATCCCCGCCTTCCGGGCCCTCGGCACTGCCCCGGGTAGAGGAGCTCAGAGTTCTGCGGACCGGCAGATCTGGGCATCTCTTGGGTGTTCTGCCGAGGCCAGGGCCGCGTCCCCTCCAGCTCTGTCCTCGTGGGCCCAGCACAGGGAAACGTTGAACCTCCGGGTCTGACCCTCCTGCTCCCCGTCTGGGACTCAGGGAGGCTGTGGTGACAGGAATGGCGGGCGGCCGTGTCCTCACCGTGAAGACGGAGGTCGAGGCCAGCACTTGCAGGGCCCGCGGGCTCCGCTGCTTAGTACAGTGAGGTCCCCTGGACGCAGCAGGCGGACACGGGCCGGCGGCCGGCCCTCGGGACGTGTCCTCTGGCCAGGAGCCTGCACGGGAGCATCCGTTCCTGGGGGAGGGCCACGGACGTGTGGGGGGACTCGTGCCGTTCCTGGGGGGCGGGCACAGAGGAGCCCTCCTGGTGCCGGTGAGCGTGGCTCCTGCGTGATCCGCCCTGGCAGCCCCAGAGCCGTGTCGGCGCCCCTGGAGAAGGTCACCCAGAACTCGATATCACGCGTCCTCCCTTGCAAGAGACGGGCCGGCAGTCCCTGATGGTGAACTTCCAGAGGCCTTCGGGCCTCCGGCGGCCTGGGGAGGAGGCGTGGAGGAGCCGTCCTGGGGCTGCCGTGTGCAGCGTCCCTGGGTCTGGCCCACGTTGCATTCTGAGGTCACGGAACACTCAGCGAAGAGCATCTAAAAGTACTGACGGCACAGAAAGCTTGGAGAGAGAACGCATCTGGCATCCGAGCCTGGGGTCGGGGCCCAGGGGACGCCGATGGCCTGTGGACCCAGGACGGACGGGCTGGGGTTATGAGTGTGGGCACGAAAACCCACCAGTTTCCAGGCTGTCTGTGTAGACCCTTCCCACCCTGCCCTGAAGATCGAAGATTCAAGGGCTTCCTGGCTTTGCCCTGGCGGGCACGGGGCCCCGGAGCCAGTCTGCTGGGTGCTGCCCCCATCCAGCCTGCGGTCCACGCTCGCCCTGGATTGTGTTCTGTGTACAGATCCCCCGTGCCGGACACTCGGGCTTCTGAGTGCCGTGGACAGTTGCTGCCACATGGCTGAGAAGCCCTCGAACGCGTCCAGCATAACCACAGGCGCACAGGGGATCCGCTCGGGGACGTGGGATCCGCTCGGGGACGTGAGCTCTGATCGAGGACGCGGGACTGCACAGCTGGCCGTTTCTGCTCCGATCCGCTCCCTCCCTCCGATTTCCGTCAGCCGCGTGGACGGGGACCTTTGTGTTGCCCTAATCGGCCACTCCCCAAGCCTGCCCCGGCCTCCCGCCCCCACTGGACATCTGGATGTGCGTCGGGCTGCCTGTGGGGCGTGCACACGTCTTGGTGGGGCTCTGGAATATTCCTGGGCCGGCGCAGGTGCGGGGTGCTGGTCCCCCAGGAGGAGCGAGCTCGGTCGTGCGGAGGAGCCGCTGAAGCAGATGCTGGGTACGGACAGGGATGCGGTTTAGGGTCACGGGCTGATGTGTAGATGGGGTTGGGGGTGGGGGACAGGGGTCTTGCCCCGCATCTGGGCGTCCGGGCAGCACGGTGACGCAGCTGAGATGAGGGGCTGCGGGGTCCTGATGCTGCCCCTGCTGACCCCCGCCCCAGATCCCGGCACGCAGAGACACAGACACCCAGTGACACACACGAGCACTTACAAAAAGACACAGAGACACAGAGACACCTGGCAACACACGCAGACACACACACTCAGACACCCGGTGACACACACACGCACACTCAGAGACACGCACACACGCACGCACACACAAGTCCTCTCGAGGCCGGCCGTGCCGGGAGTCAGCCTGGGCTACTGGGCGAGGGGTTTTGCTAAAGACAAATGGGCCCCTGCCCCGCGCTCGGTGAGCCCCCCTCCGCCCGGCAGGCCCGCCTCGTGGGGACCGAGCTCTAAGTGTCTGTGTTTCCATGTCCTTTTGACGCTTTGCCCGGGGTCGGTTATTAGGGTTTCCTCCACCAGAGGGAAATTCATCCACTTCTGCCTCCCAGTTCACAAAGAAACCTTCTCTGCAGTTTCTGCCCAAGCAGACTTCCACTGTGCGCCAAAAACCGATTTTCTTGTTCTTTGTGCCCGTTTATTCAAACCCCCGCGGCAGAGCGTTTGCTTTTATGAAGGCCGGGTTCCTCGCAGCTTCTAGCCTCTGTAGGGCTTGAGTGCGTGAGCAACGGGGGTCCTGAGAGCGCCCGGTCCGAGGGATCCCATTTTCGGACTGCTCGGGGTTTGTGTCCGCCGGAGCCCAGCCCCCTCCCCTCTGGAGAGGACACAGGCGCCCGGGGTGGGGTCATCCCCTGCCTGCCCGGTTAGGGGGAACGGAGCCTGGGCAGCCGCAGCCCCGCCCAGAAATGGGGCATTTTGAATGTGAGGTCCTCCGTCGCGGGGGGTGCGGGGAACCCTTGGGTTTTGACGTCTGAGTGCTTCTGTGTCTTGTTTATAAAAAGGTGATTCATGTTGATGGAGGACAGGTAGGCTTGCTTGGGGACAAAGGTGCCTTTCGAGGAGAGCCGGCAAGGGGGGTCATTGCAGCCGGGGTCTGGGCCCCCTGCCGGTGGGAGCAGGCCTGGCGTGCAGAGTGGGCGGCGCGGGGCTGTGGGCCGGCTGGGCCCCCGGTGCCTTCCCTCTGGGCCTTCAGGGTGACGCGGTCTCAGACTTGTGGTTCCGCTGGCGTGCTCTGTCCCCAGACGGCTGGCACCGCCTGCCTCCATGGGCCTTTACGAGCCGACCAGCGATGCTCGCCTTCTCAAAGGGACACTGTTTTCCTGGTGTGCGCGGCATCTTTCAGGATCCAAAGGGAACATGCTTCGGGTCAGCTGGGCCCAGTTTAAGGAATACCGGGAAGATGTTAACTGCCCAGTAAACTGTGAATCCCAAAATAAACCTCCGCACGAGGCAGAAAAGAGGCCCCAGCCAACGGGCAGACACGAAACCGGTCTCGTGAGGCAAACGAGAGCGTGTGGGGTTTCTCTTGTCCCTGAAGTCAGTCTTTCCTGTCGCCGTCTGACGGTGAGATCGAGCCTCGGAGATTGTTTCCTCTTTCCCGTGTTCCGTTAGCGCGTGCGAGCGACTGGCACGTTCACCCCGTCTCTTACTTTTTCACTTCGGCTGTGTCGCCTCAAATCAAGGTGGGGGAAGCCCTTAAACGGGCGTTTTCCCACTTGCCCAATGTGCACGGGTGATCTACGAACCCCGGGCCCGGAGACGTTTTCTGGTGCCCACCTGGATGTTTTTTCCCTCGTTTGGAAGCACATTAAGCATCCCGGAAACAAGACGGTTTGGAAATGGAGAACTTGTGAGAAGCATTTGAGAGTGACGGCCGCCCCCTCCCCATGACGGATCCGCCCCCTCCCCAAGCCTCTGAAGATCTCCCACTCTTGGATGGTGTTTGTAAAGGGGTGCGGTGGGGGTTCCCGTAGCCCCGGGTCACCTCTCCCCTCCAACAGCTCGTACTCTTGGTGACTTTGTGTTTAGTGTTACAGTTTCGGGTTTTGCAGCACTAGGTGGGATCTCATTCCGCGCTTTTCCTATTTTAAACCTCAGAACAAAAATTCTCTTAAAAAGATTGTATTCATTTATTTGACGGACAGAGATCACAAGTAGGCAGAGAGGCAGACAGAGAGAGGAGGAAGCAGGCTCCCCGCATCGGGCTCGATCCCAGGACCCCGAGAACATGACCTGAGCCGAAGGCAGAGGCTTTAACCCACTGAGCCCCCCAGGGACCCCAGAACAGAAATTCTCAAGGGAAGATTTAATAACATGTACGTATATATAATTGTTTGAACGTCTGGAATGAACTTTTGAGGTGGTTTCTTTGGATACGGGTTCCTTAGAGAAAACACGTGTTCGTGGATTTTCTCTCCTGGTTCTGATCCGTGACCCGAACTCACTGGAACTTGTTTTCTCCGGAGCCACAAGCTGTGCCACGGACCGGAGGTGCCAGCAGGTCAGCCCCGCGTTACCTGCTTCGGCCGGCCGGGTCCAGGAACGGGTTTGTGTCTCTTCTGCCTTGTCCCTGGGGTCCGGGCGGCCTTGGAGCCTGCTCAGATTCTGGGGGCGGCGGGGGCAGAGCGTGGCTGGGCGCTGTCTGCCGCCCGCCCGCAGCCGCATCCGTGTGAGCTGGGGCACATAGTAGGGCCTCAGTGAATCCTTCGGGGGTGGGTTGTGGGGGCAGAGAGCTGCTGGCGGGGGGCATGAATGCGGGGGAGACGATCTTCGGACCCGGGAAGTCTGTGTGCAGCAGGGGCTGCCGAGGGACATTGGTCTGGGGACCCTCGCAGCCTGGCTTCTACAGGAGCCCCCGTGGGGCCGCACACAGTGGACTGAGTGCGTCACAGACCCACGCACATGTGCCTTGGCCTGGGCTGGGACCGTGAGTCGGGGTGGGCGGGCTGGGCGAGCGTGGCCCCGAGAAGTCCCAGCACTCACCCACGCGTGCGCGTCCCACCGACCGGGTGTCCGGCCAGAGAAGAGACCACGGCCGGCCCGGGCGCGGCATCCCAGCACGGGTGCTGCTGGCAACACGCAGCTGCTGCCGGTGGCCCAGGTGTGGGGAGGAGCCGGGAGGTGGTGACCCCGACGCGCCGTCCTCGCGCCAGGGCTTGGCACAGCTTCAGAGAACAGGACCGCGAGTGGGAAGGAGGCACAGAGCTGTCTCTGGAGAGTGTTTTTAGTGTCTCTCCAAGAAAGGTCTCACAAGGTGGCCTTCACAGCCTGGGGGGTGTGGCTTTGCCTCTATGGCCCCCGCCTCATCTCCGCAGCAGAGCCCTGTCCCCCCGGCCGGCGGGCACAGGCACCCGTGTCTGCACACCTCTCCTGGCCCTCCCGCAGGCACGCCGGCACCATTAGCTCAGGAGTGTCCTGGAAAGGATGCCCACACCTGTGTGACAGGCATCTGAGCCCATGCCTGCAAAGGGCGGGGGGAGCGCTCGTCTTTCCTCGTAGGTGAGGAGGCGGCCAGACCCTGCGGAGACCCGTCTCCACGTGCGTTGAACTGAAACGTGCCGACGCAGCCCAGGTTCCGGGTCTGCCCGTGTTGCTGCTGCTGCTGTTTTGGGACGAGGAATGCATGGGGCAGGGCCGCGGGTGTGGGGAGAGAGACCTCAGACCAACGCCACAATCCCGTGACTTGCAGAAGGCGCACAGGACTGGAACGCTGTCAGAGGAGAGGCAGGCTCTCTTCGGACACAGTCGGTAAATGAAGCACGTCTTTGCTTTCGTTAGCCAGTGGCTGGATTGGGGAAGAGGGAGGTGGCTCCTGGCCCCCTTCCATTGCTGCTGCTGCTTCCAGACCCCAGACGCATGGGGCCGTGTTCCCGGAGGGTCCTTGTCGGGCGTGCGAGCGTGCATCGCGGCTCTCAGACCCGGGCGGCCTCTGGCCCTCTGCCCCGGCCCACCCGTTCGCATGACGTCTGTGCTCGGAGACATAAGGCAGAGCGCATTCCTGTGCTGGGTTGGAAAAGCAGTCGTTCCTGGCAGAGGGCTGGGCCCGGTTGTAAAGCGGCCTCCCTTGAGCGGAGCCTGTGCTCTCGGGTTTCATTAGGGCCGTGTCTGCCTTGAGCCCCTGGGGCGCCCTCGCCTCCTCCAGGGAGCTTTCAGGTAAAGCCCTAACCCTCCTGCGCGTCTGATGGGCCACACCTTCCTTAGGTTGAGGATTTCACTTAAGTTTTTTTCAGCTTAAAAATCCCAAGAGCTTCTACTTGGGGCCCAAACCTCTCAAGAAGGCTTTAAAAATTCGATTCCACTTCAGTTTTTTTCATTTTGGAATTTTAAGTGTTTGGCTAGATGGGCCCGTCACCTGGAGACGCAGGTTTGTTTGGGCTGGAACATCAGCGATCCGGCTGGCGTCGGCTCTGCGAGGCTCGGAGGGGGCGCCGGGCTGACGGTGCTGGGGAGGCCGTCTCTCCCGTTACCCCGACGGGAGGCTTGGCGGCCAGTCCCCTGCCTCTGCTGGAGTTAGAAGTAACGAAAATTCAGCTAACAGACACCAGGCCAGGTCCAGAATTCGTGTTTGCTCAACGGCTGGATTGAAAACCGAAGCCCCACCGTGCCCTTCAACAGGGCGGGCGGGAAGAGCTGGCTGTCGCGGGAGCCGTAGTTCGGACAGAGGAAGCTGGTCCTGGTGGTTTCTGAGGAGCTGGTGCACTGGGGAGGCCAGACGCCACCCCCAGAGACAACCGGGGGAGACCAGGGAGACACCCACCAGGCCCCCAGGCCCTGCTCCCAGTCCTGTCCGAGTCAGGGGTGCCTCTGGGTGACCAGATTTACTGCTCTTTGTCATGGAAAGCAATTTGCAACCTGAGCCACATTTGTACTTTACAGCCTCCAGCTGGGGGACCTTGGATGGGCTCTGCAGCCCCCTCTCCTGGCCTCTGGCCCCATCCCTGACCCCAGCCGGCAATGCTGGGGGCGGGGACGAGACCTTTGAAAGCGATCGTGTTGCTCACAAACGCCTTCGGTTTTCCCAAAAGCTGGTCTGGGAGAAGGTGGTTCTGACCCGCGCACTCAAGCTGATGCTTGCCTCGGGGCCCAAGGGGCTCCCTGATCCGTCTCTGTGGGGAGGAGGGACCGCGGGGTCCAGCAGGTGGGCCAGGAGAAAGCGGGCAGGACCTGAGTCACGAAGGGTATCCGGGTGGTGGTCAGGTCACATGAAGTCCACAGCCTGAGGTGGCACCTGGGCTCTTCCAGGGAGGGGAAGGCCCCAGGGGAAGCGTGCAGAGCTGGGGTCTGTGTGGGCCGTGGGAGACCAGGGATGCCGGGCACCTGAGGATGTGGCTGCCCTGCCCTGTGGGTGGGGAGTGGGGGGCTGGGAGCCTCCGGGCAGTGCCCCCTCCCTTGCCCTTTTGGGCCGTGTTGGCATGTGGGGAGAGCCCTCCTGACCCCGCACACCTGCTTGCGTTTGTGGAGTCCTGAGGTGCTGGGACTGCGGCCTCCCCCGGGGACCTCTCCTTACCTGGCCTCCCGAGCCCGGTCGCTCGCTGAGCTTTGGGTCCGCAGGCGGCGGCTCCTGGATTCCTCCGAGATGGGGATTGCGTTTCTGTTTCTCTGTTGTTTTGGGTGATTTGGGGCTTTATCAGTCAGGGTTCAGCAAAAACAGGAGGAGAGGTGTGTGCAGAGATTTGCCTGCAGGCTTCGATTGGCTGCCGGTGAGGGGAAGGACTCCTTCCTTGGAGAAGACTCTGCCTTGCTCGGGGGCTGGTCCGCTGAGCACTCAGGCCCACCCAGGCCTTCAGGATGACCCGTTCGGGAAAGCAGTCGGTGAAGCACGTTAGCCGCACACCTTTGTCCTTGACCGAGCGGCCAGACCGAGGCTGGCCATGTGCACCTGGCAATCGTACCTGAAGTGTGTGATTTATAACTGAATTTGTGCTTCATTTAACTTCTCACGGGTGTTTAAAAAATAGAGTCAGTGCTTTCTTCAGTAGCCAATTCCACGTTCAAGTTTTGAAGTAGAGAAATGCCCCCATCCCAGAATGACGTGGGCCCACCGCCCCCGTGTCCAGGGCTCTGTGAGTGCTCTGTGGGCTGTCCGCGTCCCTCCAACCACTTCTGCAAGATTGGCTGGCGGGGACCCGGCAGGACCACCATGGGGTCCGCCCACGAGGCCAACAGGACAAGAGGAGCCCGGGGCCCAGCCCGACGTGCAGCGTGTTTGGGTGAGGAGTCCTGCTCGGGATTGCCTTTCCGGACTCTGGGACATTCTCCGCCAGCCTTGGCCTCACACGGAGCCTCCTCTTACGGAGCTGGGAAACGGCCAGCCTCTCGCACTTTGCTTTTCGTAAGGGGAATGAGGTTCTGCACACGGCTGCCTCTGAGAAGCGGCAGAGAAATCCAGTCTCTACAGGTCCCTTCCAGAAAGTCACCTGCTTCGTCTGTCCCCAGAGTGGGACTTCCGGCATGCGTCCTTTTTCTTGAACGCCACAAACTTGTGTTACAGAAGGAGGAAAGCAGATCTCACGAGTACCTCCGGTCGTGACCTGTGTGTCGTGTCGGTTCCTCTGGTTCCTCAGAGGCCGGCTGTAGTCCTGGTGACCGTCTCCCGTGTCTGTCTTTCCAGCCTTTTTCTCTATCCATACAGAAGCAGCAATGAAACATGGTTTTTGGTAAAAAGTGTGGCTGTTAACGTCTTTCTGTCCATACTAAAATATATCCTAGAGCTGTAGTCACTAACACGGTACGGTTCTGCCCCAGTGACGGCTGCTGACAGGAGAATAGGCAAACCGCACAGGTGACTTCACAGAAGAGACGTGCTGGCGAGCGTTGCAGGGATCTGAAAGCTCCCCCGAGTCCGTCAGAGCGTGCACGCAGAAATGAAGCTTAATGACGGGCTACGTTTTGCCTGTTGAGTTACGAGGTTTTCAGTAATTATGTTCTTAGGTATAACATAAAGAGTGTGGCCGTGGGAGCCCCGGGTCCACTAGTTTCACTTTTAGGAATCCGTCTTGGGCATCTGGGGAGAGAAATAAAGATCCGTCGGCAGGAACGTTGACCCCAGCTTCAGCTGCGGCAGGTCGCGAGCAGAGGCGCGTCCGCCGCAGGAGGGGTTACGGAAGCGCGGTGCGCCCCGTAGAGAGGTGTGTCGTCGACATTTAAAAAATTACATTTCGAGGAATAAATGAGTGATGATACGGCACGGCCTTCACAGTCTAAGGGGATGTGCTGTGACGCGGGGAACGTTACCGTGTGACGATCATCGGTTCAGCCAGGACACCTGAGGGCCCGACACACCCCACACATCAGGCTGCGCTTGAGCGACGGAGGATTCCCTTCATTTTGGGGTGTAGAGGTCGGGGAGGAATTCTTACTGGATGGTCAGTGGTAATATAGTAATAAAAACTCAGTGTAGGAAATGATTCTACTCTTGCGACGGGAAGCGTGCGTGTCAGCACGGAGGTGTGCAGGCTGGGGGTCTACAGGAAATGCACCGAGTGTTTCACGCTGGTTTGGTTCGGCTCCAAGTCCGACAGGTCTTTTGGTTGTTGTGTCTTCCCTGTGCTTTCCAGTACTTTCCCACTTTTCCATGAAGTCTGACTTAGTTTGGTCCTCAGAACAGTCAAGACGGAAGCCCTCACCGGAGCTGCTTCTCCGAAGGTCACACAGAGTGACGGAAACGCACGGAAACTTACCCGCTTAGTGCCGTTGGCCAAAGATCGCTCGCCTCACCCACAGGGTGAAATGCTGAACTTCTGGCTGCCTGGTAGGATTGCCGGTCGCGGAACCGAGCCACAATATCCTGGGGTTTTTAGGAGCATTTTGGCCATAATGGAAAGAAAGATGTAGGTGTGCCGGGGTAAAGGGACCGTGCGAAACAGGCAGGTTCTGGGGTCTGTGAGAGGACACACACGTGTCTACAAATGCACACCAGCACGGGTGGGGGCTCTGCGCGTCCCGCTCCGTGCACACTTGTGTGCTTTTCGTCCCCTGAGCCGGGACAGAATCTTCCTTGGGAGCGTCCTTGGCCTGGCTAGTACTCGGCTGAACTGAGCCTTGAGCCTGGGGAGCAAAACCATAGGACGAGTCCAGCAGTGCTGTCAGCGTTTCCCCGGAAAGCCAGTTGCTCCCCGGGGGGCTGCCAGAGCCCCCAGGGCCGCTTTCCCGTTTCCCCAGGCAGTAGATGTTCACAGAAGCCAGTGGGGGTGGACCCGGAAGGCCGCGTCCCTCACAGATCACAGCTGACCTGATGAGCCCTGGGGCCTTTCGCTGGTGCCTTTGCCAAAGAAAAGACTTTGTCTTCTCCCTGCTGAAAATCCGTGTTTGCCCAAGTCAGCAGTTTGTGGCCATGGAGAAAATCAGAGGCCTCTCTCTGTGGCTTTGCTCAATTGGTGCTATTCCTTTCCCGGCCCAAGTCCGAGCTGACTCAGAAGTGCTGTGGTTTATCAAGATGTGACACGTGACCGGCATCTTGTCCCTCAGGGTGCCCCGGTCTCCTTGGGGCACCCTGGAAGCTGGCCGTCGGGATGGATCCGGAAACCCGTCTTCTCCCCTCCGGGTGTCCGGCTGGATCTTGTAGAGATTTTTGTAAGTCATCGGGACCATGGCAGCTCTCCAAGGTCCCGCAAGGGCAGGATCCTGGACGGGTTCTCAGGTGATGTTTTCACCTCAGTGTGATTAGGGATGGGCTTAGCGTGAGCAGGACCTACGGGGTCGCCAGCGAGTTTGGAGAGTCCCCGACCGTCCAAGCCGGGTCCGCAGGGTAGGCGTGGGCCCCGGGCCGCTCCCCTCCCTGTCCCGGCTCGTGTGGGGCCACGGTCTGCAGCCCACGTTTTATGTCGCTGCAGGCCAGCGCTCTCCGGGATGACCAAAGGCTTGCTTCCACGTCCGGGAGGGGCCTTTGTTCTAGGGACGTCTGTGCATCACATCCCCGTTCCAGTGGTGGAAACAGATGTGTGTGTTTTCTGATTGTCCCCTAAGTCTGCGAGACACATGGACGACTGCACAGAACTGGGACTCGGCCATGTGGCCCGTCTGACCTGGGCGCATGTCCCAAGCCCAGAGCTCCCTCCCCTTCATTTCCTGGCGGCCAGAGGACTGGGTGCCGCACGGGCGGTGCTGTCGGCTGGACTAAGGGGGCCTTGTTTAGGCGGCCGGCGGCGGGCGAGAGGCCTTGCTGGGCCAGGCTGCCTCCTGACTGCAAACACGTGGGCTGGTTCCCGAGCGTGTCGTGCCCGCTGAGAGCCGTGTGTGTCTCACCCTGTTTCTCCCCAAGGACAGGGGACCATCCCTTGCCAGGGACGGACGGAGGACGGCTGCTTCAGCTCAGCTCCCAAGGGCACGTGCGTAAGCAGCCTGGGGCACGCTGTGAACCGCGACCTGGTGGCCTTTCTTCCCGCCTTCTGCGGTTGGCTCGTTGACTGGGAGTCCTCCTGCCTCTCCTCTCTCTTCCTGTGCATGTGTTGCTGTTATAAGCACATCTCTGGAATGCCTCGTGTGCCCTAGCGGGGACGCCGCTGCTGCCCGAGAGGCCTCGCCGCGAGTGGGCTGGGCCTGCGTGCACCGTAGGGGGCGGGGGTCACGGGCCGTGGCAGCCTGCCCACGTCTCCGTGTCCCTGAGCACCCGCTGACCGCCGTGAAGCCCACTGTTGATGGGGAAGGGGCCCCCAGCCATCTCTGCCCTGCAGGGCGGTCGTGAGGAGCACTGGGGACGCAGGAAGGGGGTCTGGCCGATGTGCCGTCGGCGGCCGAGGGACTGCGTGCGTGTCTCTGGGCTCGTGATCCCAAGGGTGGCGGGGAAGGGCGTCTACCAGCTCAGCATCGTAGAGGGGCCGCCTCGAATGCAGCAGGACCATGGATGTCAGAGGCATGTGGGAGATGAGAACCCACGTGCGTTGGGGACTTCGGGGCGTGCAGGCCTAGGGCTCTCCTGGGAGCCGCCCGAACTGAACAAGACCCCGTGAGCCACTGCTCCCCTCCAAGTGGGGCTCCCTGGGCTTCCCCGCCTCCCCCGGTGCAGCTTTTCCAGGGGCTGGAAGCGCAGGAGACGGTCCAGCAGACGCGCTTAGCCTGTCGGCCCGGCCCTGCAGCCTGAGGGTTCGGCTGTTCCTGCAGACACGTTTTATAAAAATCATGTGCTCAACGGTTTGAAAATCAGCTGTTGAATTGTGACATTTCCCCGACCCGGAGCGCGGAGCGCCTAATGATGGCTCTCTGGTGCACTGTAGCAAAGCGGTCGCTACACAGAGGAAGGGGAGCCGGCGCGGGGATCCGCTGTTGGCTGGATACTCTCTCTCTCTTTTTTCGGGGGCGAGAGAGTGAGCGCAGGTGCAGGGGGACGGGCAGGGGGTTGGGTGAGAGGGAGACTCTCAAGCAGACGCCCCTCTGAGCTCGGAGCCTGACTTGGGGCTTGATCCCACGACCTGAGCCAAAATCAGGAGTCGGATGCGTAACCTACGGAGCCTCCCAGGCTCACCCCTGCGCTCGCTTTCCTCCGGGTCTCTTGTCTGTTCTCTTCATGGAGCAGAAGGAGGGGTGCAGGGGTGAGTGACGTGGACTCGGGTACAGGAGCAGAATGGAGGGGCAGGGAGGGAGCTCTGCAGGCCTGAGCCGCGCGGTCCTGCCTCTGGAAGGACTGACGCTCTGCCGGTCACGTGTCGGAAGACCCCGGGGTCACCTCTGTCCCCACCCCTGGGCTGCAGGCGCGGCAGCCCCCCAACTCTGGCTGGTGCTCTGTTTCCAGGCTGGCTGAGTCCGTCCAGGCTGCCCCCAGGATCCCCGCAGACTCGGCTGACGGAAACAGCTGAGGTTCCTCACAGTTCCGGGGGCTGGAAGTGTGGGAGCGGGGTGCCGGCACGGCTGGGGGCCTCTTCATGGCGGCAGGCGCGGTTCCTCCCTGTGTCCTCTGTGGGGCGGTGGGGGTGGGGGGCTGGGAGCCTCTCGAAAGGGCACTCATCCCATCGTGAGGGCCCCGTCCCCACGACCTGCTCACCCCCAAAGGCCGCACCAGCGCAGCGTATCGGGTGCAGGTCTCTTCCGTGGATGTCGCTCCTGACCTCAACCTTCTGTTTTCTCCTGCGTTAAAAGGGTTAGATTTCCATCTGGCAGAGAGAGCCGTGGGGGTTCCCTTTGTGACAGATTCACCCTCTCTCTGTCCCCAGAGGCTCCGTCAGGGACGGTTCAGGTTTCCAGAGGCCCCGAGTCCACACCGCAAGGGTGGCTCCGCAGGAGGACCGCCATGGCCTCATGGGGGCCCAGACGGGACGCGTGGGGACGTGGGGCCTTGTGTTCCCGTCAGAAGTAGCGCTACGGACGCCAGTGCCCGCCAGGCGGGTGCTGCGGGGACAGGAGAGCGTTTCTGCCGCGCGTATCAAAGGGTGGAAATCTGTCATCGCAGAAGTCGCTAATGTAGAGTTCCGTGACACAGATTTGAGTAATTAGAGGGTTTGATCACCGGGCATGTGAGGCCTGTTACAGACGTTGGTCGGCGTCCCTGGCAGGGAGTCAAACGTGGAGACGGCGCGAGCGAGTCGTGCCTTTCAAGGTTGCCACCAGCTGGATTGATTTAGTTTGGCAGAAACTACAAAAACAAACACGGCGTTTAGAAAGGAAAGGCTCGTGTGACCCCGCGCCGGCCCCAGAGAAGAGCAAATGCTTCCTGAACGGCCCCGTGCACCCGCGTGCCGAGGCTCGCGCTGCCCGACTGGATCGTGTTCCGACCGTCTGGAGGAGCCACAGACGAACTCGGGGAGACACGGCGAGGCCTGGCTGGCCCTTCCCCCAGCCCGCCCTCTGCCTGCCTTCTCCCCCTCCCGTTAACAACACGCCGGGCTTGGGTTTCTTCCTGCTCTTACTCCCTCCGTAAATCCCCATCATGGTCGTCGAGCCCAGCCCTGACTTCTGTTCCCAAGGACGCCGGAGGGGGCCTCGGCGCGGTGAGATGGGGGCAGAGGCCTGCCGGGTCCACAGGGGCCACGGAGCTGTGTTCCCGGGCATCGGCTCCTGGACCCGTGGGCACCGTGAGAGTCCCCTCTCGGGGCCGGGGTGGGGCCTGCCGGGGGTGGGAAGACGAGGTGACGGCCTTCAGGACACAGAGCCTCTTCCCTGGCTCCTTGCGGTAGACATTCTGTCCCGGGATGCAAACACGGCTCCAGGCCGCCGGGGCTCCTGTTGTGGCCTCGCTCATTTATGGGGACGTGGGATCCCATCAGGTGGCCTCTGGGATCTCTGGACGCCTCGGAAGGCCTCCTGCCTGTTGGAGGTGGTTCACTGTCCTGCCGTGAGCTTGGGGAGTGGGGGGACACGGCCACCCGGTCTGTCCCACAGCTGGGTCCAAGCCTTCCGCACGCTCTGCCGCAGATGTGGACGCCAAGACGGCGGCCGGGGCCTCCCCAACCTCGAGCTTCGAGAGCGTGTGGGTCCAAGTGTTCGAAGCAGGGGTGAGGGGTGGCGGGTAGTCGGTGCGCACACACTGGGTCACGTTTTGAGGACAGTTAAGACGACGCACAACCTCTCGGTGCCTGGTTGTGTGTCTCTCAGATCACGCTGGTCGTGTCCTTTCTCTTGGAAGTTGGGTAAAACCAGAAACAAGTGGTGCAGGAAGGTTTCCCCTGCGGGCCCGAGCCCTGGATTCTTTACCTCACGCTTGCGTCCTCTGGGTATCGTTCCTTCCCGTGGAGCGCACCCAACCCCAGGTCTGGAGAGAGCAGACACGTAAGCGAGGAGGCGGTCAGCGAAGGGCTTGCAGCTCGAGTAACGGCAGCGCGACCGTGAGAGGGGTTGGGGCACACGGCGCGGTGACAGGGCGTGGGCGGCCGTCCAGGAGGGGGTGGGGGGCCCGGGAAGCAGCTCTGCATGGCAGCCGGGCCCGTGAAACCCAAGGTCCAGGTCTGGCCGCAGGGGAGAGCTGGGTTGGACGGAGACTGGTGGGGAGGCGGTTGCTACTGTGGAAGGGCCGCAGCCTGCCCGAGGGAGGAGCTGGGGCTCTCGCGGAAGCGGGACGGGCTGTCCCTGGAGAGCTGGACGCCAGGACGGGGGCTCGTGATGGGCCTGTGCAGACGCGTGGGTCATGACGCTCGTGTGTGGAAGGAGGGAGCCTGGGGGAAGGCACGGGTGGACCAGGACAAGGATGCCTGTGCCTGGTGTTTGGGTGGGGGCAGGGGGCGACCGAGAGAAGGATCCTGCTCCGGGAGCCGTCCTGGCAGCTGCCGAGAGCTGGGGAGGCCGGAGAAAGATGGCGTCTGCCTTGAGCACCCGGGCCGCAGGCGGGGCTGTTAGCGGTTTATTGTTTACTTTCTATTTTTTAAAAAGATTTGATTTATTTATTCATTTGACAGACAGAGATCACAAGCAGGCAGAGAGGCAGGTAGAGAGAGAGGAGGAAACAGGCTCCCCACTGAGCAGAGAGCCCGATGCAGGGCTCGATCCCAGGACCCTGAGATCATGACCTGAGCCGAAGGCAGAGGCTTAACCCGCTGAGCCACCCAGGCGCCCCATGTTAACCACTAGGAAGAGGGTTCTGAGAGGGGAAGCCACGGGCTCTGGGAGTTCTGCAGGGCTGTTCCCGGTTGCCCGTGACCCCGAGCGTACCTGGAGGGCAGCCCTGGAAAGCAGACTCAAGGGCCGTCAGGGGTCGGTGGTTTGTGTTCTTCCTCACTGGGCGTCCTCCAGGCATCTGAGTGTGGCCCAGGGAGGTGTTGATTTTCTCCTCGTGGGTTTAAAGGGTCCCGCAGAGCTACCGGGCACTGCGAAGCGGTCCTCTTTGCTTTCTCGGGCACCCCATCAACTAGTTGTGGTGCGCAGGGAGTTCACAGGAAGCCCGTCCGTTTCTCGAAGGCTGACAGTCACGATGCCGTCACATTTTCCGTCAAGAACCCCCCTCGATAGCCAGCGGGCGACTTCCGAGCTAGGAGCCGTGTTTACACGGTTGATCTGAGGATTAGTGACAATCCTGTAATCCTCCGGGAGCCTGTCGGAAGCGCGAGGAGCCTGGCTGAATGCCGCGGTCCCGCAGCGCGCCGTCCGTTACCTCCAAATCCGTCCCGTTCTCCGTGAAGCGCCGTTTCCGACCCGCAAACTCTAACTGCCCTAAGGGTTCTTGTTCAAGCCGTGGGATGACTTTTGTTACGTATGAAAATGCCGGTGGCTTCCTGGCTCCTGAGCGGAGCGGTTCTGGTCTGTCCGAGTCCTCGTCGGAGCAGAGTCACCGCGGACGTGCCACGCCCCCGTTGGCGCGCGCTGGGACCCGGAGCGCGGGGACCCGGAGCGCTGGGACCCGGAAACGTAACGCACATGGTTTGTTACGGGAGGGGGAGCTTCACGTGATTGGATTTCCTTCTCGAAACGTAATCGTGTGACCACGAACTTTGTCTCCTTACACTCCCTGTTCAGCAGAAGACTTAAGCTGCTTGCGTTCGGGGGTCCTGGCGTCGAACCGTTCACCATGTTCCGAGCCCCGGCTGGGAGCAGGTGCGGGGGTGAGCTTTGCGGGACGGCAGACGCTTGACCAGGCCCTTGGTGGGAACAGGTCACTTCCCACCTTCGCCCCGTGACTGAGGCAAGTGGAGGATTGGCACAGGCCGTGTCGCCGGCCGGGCATGGTCTTCTGCGCCCGGGGTCGCTGACGAAGCCGGGCCCTTGCCCTCCGGAGATGGCGATGCCTTCCGAGGCTCTCTCCTCCTTCCGTGTCTGGCCCCTTCTTGAGAGAAGACCTTCCTTTGCCATTTCTTCTTCTCTGAGAGAGAAAATGTGGTACGATTCGGACTCTCGTGAGCGGCCGTGGTGCCCCGCAGGCCCTCAGCTCTCTTGTGCCGCCATCTTTACGCTCATTTCCCGTGCCCAGGGGCCGTCCGTGGACGTGCATGAACTTCTGTGACGGGACGTCTGCGCAGGGAGAGTCGGAAAGGCCTATTCAGGGAGCCCCTAGAGCGGGTCCTGACTTCACGTGGAGTCACACGTGCGGCCAAGGGCACAGGGCACGAGGGAACGTTCTAGAAGGCTGTGCTGGGCTCCGGGACAGGCGCCGCGGCGGCTTTCTACGCTTGCATGTTTTTCGCTCTGTGGTTCATCAAGGGTCCAGAGAGCCGGCCTGGGAGCGCGTGCCCGTCTCCACCCGACAGGCCCCGGGTCCTCATCTCCGCGCCGCCTGCTTCCTTGGCTTCTCCTGGCCTGTGGGCTCCGGGGGCGGTCCCCAGACAGCAGACCCGCCCGGCCCCGGACGCCTCCGCCCCCGTCTGGTCACGAGCCCCCCGTTACCCAGCGCACAAACACACTTGCGGGCTGGGTGATGCGAGCGGCCCCGCAGCTGTGGTCCGTGCGCCGCGCGGCTGAGCGGTGCGTGAGACGGAATCCGGGAAAGCCCGCCGTGCACCTCCGCACGCCCGGCGCGGTTCTGATTCCTCGTGGGGAGTTCATCACGAGGGGCAGCACCTGCCAGAATTATTTATTTACTTTTGGGGCCAAAAGTCACAGCGGTCGAGGCGGCCGTGTTCACCAGGGCTCGGCGAGGCTGGCTTGGCCATGGCGGTGAGCTCGGGGCCGCACGGCCCACAAAGCCCGTGATGACGGTGAATTCAGCACTGAGCAGACGGAATGGCCTAGCCTCAGGCCCCAGGTGCCTCCCTGCCTTCCCAGCCTGGGGCGTGGGGGGCTCCCTCGCTCCGCGGTCTTGGCGGGTCGCTCTCCGCGAGAGGGGAGAGGGAAGGCTGCCTCTTTCATTCTTTGGCCAAGGTGGCAGCGACTTGACGTCCTATAAAGTTAAGTAGTTTTCTTTACAAGGAGACAGGGGGAGGCAGGGAGTCCCCGGGGTGGAGGGGGAGCGGCGGAGGGATGGCTGGTCTCCCCCAACGACGGCGGAGTTCGTGGTACCCGGCTGCGGTCCAAGGCCTGCTTGTGAGGCTCCCCGAGGGCTGGCGGCCACACAGAGGGCGTGCCTGACCCTCGAGCCGCGGATCCTGCCTTACGTGTGCGTAGCGTGTGGGTCGATTTTCAGTCACTCCAGGCTCGTGGCTCGGCCTCTGTGGTTTCCCTGATGTCCTCCGTCCGCAGACGCGCAGCCCAGGGCGGGGGCTTGAGGACGTGTTTACTTTACAGTCACTTACTTGGAAAAGTGTATGGATCAGTTGTCAATGGGTTTCTGCTTGTTTTCTTCCGTGTGTCTGCGTCCGGGAGACGCGAATCCTGGTGTCACACGTACACACACGTGCGCTCACGCACTCGGAGCTGAAGGGAGCGGCTGCCGGCTAGCGCAGGGGAAGCGTCAGGTGATCCGAGCCCCAGGGCAGGCGAGCTGGGCCCGGAGTGAGGGAGACGGGGGCGTGAGGCGTGTGGGGAGCTGCTGGACGTGAGTGTGTGGTCCAGGGGCAAAGCTGAACGGCACCCGGAGCGTCTGCACACTGTCCCGCGGCCGGTAGGACTGGGCTGGGGGCGCAGGCCCAGCGGCATTGGCACGTCCTTCGGGGACAGGTGTGGAAGGACGCTTACCGGGTTCTTCGGGACAGAAATGTGGAGCAGGGACCAGGCAAGGGGATGTGTGCAGAGGGACGTAGTCTCAGACTCCCCTGGGATTTCCCTTAGACGGTAAAATGCACACACGGCGTATGTGTGTTGTGGGGATTCAGCGTATTTGGATTTTGTGTTCCTGCACTGGATCTCGGCTTACTGTGACGGCTCACAGGATGCGTCGCCCACTGGCCTCCGATGGCTTTCTTTACAAGCGCGTGGTTCTGCGTGAAGAAGCAGCAGCTGCACGCCCGGGGGCATGTCGGTTTGGGTGTCTGCCTTAACCTCAGGTCGTGATCTCAGGGTCTTGGATCGCGTCCCGCATCGGGCGCCCTGCTCGGCGCGGAGCCTGCGTCTCCCGCTCCCTCTCTCTGCTGCTGTCCAGCTTGTGATCTCTGTCAAATAAGTAAAATCTTTACAAATAGAGAGAGAGGGGGAGGGAGAAAGCTCAATCCTTCTGAGGAAAAGCCCGGGGGAGAGTCTCAGGCCACAGGATGCCGGCGTCACCCTTGACTCGGCGCGCGTGGCTCGACCTGAGCTGCAGAGAGACGGTCCGGCCCGTCCCGGGATCGCGGCGGCTCCTTCCTGCGTATTTCCCGTGGCGCTCGCAGCATGTGACCTTCGACACCCACACGGTTCTGGAAAAACACGTTCCCCGCGCGCTTGTTCTTTTCTCTCGACCTCGAGGCGCGACGGCCCCATGTTTCCGAGCGCTGCCACCCGGCACGGTCCGCAGATGGGCCCAGGGCACCCCCCGGGGGCCTGCTCCTGCCGCGGGCTCTGAGGGCTCATGCCGCTGCGTCTCCGGGCCACTCAGACCCGAGGGTGAGGTCCCGCGTGGAGACGCGCTTCAGGATTCGTGTCCCGCCGCACACACACACTTTGGAATCCGTTGTTGTTAAAGACCCTTGATTTCTGCTCTTACCTGTTCCTCTAAGGTTATGCTCGGATTCTAACGACCTCAGAAATGTCCTCTCCGGTGGGCCTCGCGGTTCGCTCACCGGCTCCCCCCTCGTGCCGTGGAGGAGCGGCGCTAGAAGCTGGGCTTGTTGACTCTGCGCGCGTCCCTCGGGGTGGCTGCTGGGGCCGGGCGCCGGCACCCACTCAGTCCGCCCTCCGTCTCCACTGTGCACTCTTGCCCCGTCCATGAGGGGTGACCGCGGCCTCCTGCCCACCCACAGCCGGCCACCTCGCCGTCCCGCTCCCGCCTCGTCTTGCTGCTCCTGCGGTCCTGGTGGGCGTCCTCGGGCCCCATGAACCTCAGCCCTGGCCCCCTGCAGCAGGGGCTTGGGTGACCGCTTGCCGCCTGTCCTGGGAGGCGTGTGAGAGCTTCCCTCCCACGCGTGGGGGCCGCTGTGTCTGCGCAGGTGACCACAGCCCGCCAGCAAGTGTGTGGAGGTCCAGCTCCGATGTCCTGCGGCTGGTGGATGGGGACCGCACTGGCGATCTGCCTCTGCTGGAAGTCCCCCTCTGTATCTGGAGGGATGACCAGAAGCCGAGGACGCGTGGTCGCAGGTGGGAGAGCCCTGGGGAGGAGGAGGCCGGCTGCTCTTGGCTCCCTGGAGGGGCACACGCACCCCTCCTGCCCCCCGCAGTGTCGGTGGCCTCTGTCCGCACCTCTACCCTCTTACCACCGAGCAGCCACTCCCGATGCTGTGCTCGTTGACTGGGCGGCAGTCACGACGAGACACAGCCCGGGCGGCTCGCACAGCCCACCTGTCGGGTCTGGGGCCGGCGGTCCGAGGTCCGGGGGGGCACCCGGTGTCCTCACGGCCCCTCCCTCGGGCCTGTGTGTGGCCACGTCTCCTCTTCTCCCAAGGCTCCAGCAGGATCAGGACCCGCCCCGGCAACCTCCTGTTACTTCGATCGCCGCCTTAAATGTTTCGCCTCCGAAGACAGGGCCGTGCGGAGGTGCTGGGTGGGGACCCCGCACGGACTGCGGGCGCATCTCCAGCCCCTCGCAGGGGCCGTCCTGAGGAAGCGGGCGGGGGAAGCTCGTTATAAACCCACATCGGGCTTGGCCGGCCTCCCCTCCCGTTGCTCCCTGGGGAGGGCTCCGGGCCGCGTGGGGGGCCCCTCCTCCTCCCCGTGCGCCATGGCCGGGCCCTGTGGGCCGGAGTCGCTCTGCCTGGTCCCAGTGCACCTTGGATACCACGTTCTCCCCGTGGCAGGCCTGGTCCTTGGAGGATCCCAGGGTCCCCACCCGGGCCCGTCCCCCAGGGGCCGCATTCTGTCTGGGACCCGAATGGCCAGCCATGCCCGGTCAGCTGGCTCCCAGCCATTTGGGACATCCCCTGCCCTGCTGTGCCCCATGTCACGTCCCACGCCAGCGTGGTGGGCAGACAGTCCGCCATCAGCCGGCCTCTCTTCCCCAGCCCTGGGTTCCTGCCCACGTGGTACCCAGAGGAGGCCCGTGGACCCCGGGGTCAGATGCACGGGCGCTGCTGGTGACAGGTCAGGAGTTCTGATCCTGGCACGCCGCACGCGCCCCCCCCCCCCCCCCCCCCCGGGGCCCCCCCCCCCCCCCCCCCCCCCCCAGCCCCCAGGTGAGCTCTCCACAGCTAACAACGCAGAACCAGCTGTGGGGACCGGGACCTGCCCCGGCTCGCAAGCAGCCAGCAGACCGGAGGCAGGGCTGCGGCCTTCTGTCTCCTCCTGTAGACCCCTGGGAGCGCGAATCACAGGTCCGTAATTCCTGTGAAAACATTTGCTAACACGTCCCGCAAAACCACACCTGTCAGTCTGGCCGTCGGGAAAGCACTTGCCTGCTGCCTGTCCAGGGTCTCATCCTGGTCCAGGGCGAGCTCTGTGTTGCCTTGATCTAGGATAGCCGTCAGGGCTCCCCCAGAGAGCAGGGACAGCTGCCCAGATGCCCCTGAACGTGGGGAAATCATGGTGGCCCGCTCCAGACTCCGGGCTGTGGCAGCCTCAGGCACGGTGGGACGAGTCCCAGCCCGGTGTGTGGGTGCCGGCACCCTCGGGGCCGTGTGGGGAGGTCGCTCCGTGCCACCGTCTCCTGTGCAGTCCTTTCGGAGGGTGGAACCCGCCGCCCTCGTGGCTGGCTGTCGCCGGGGCTGAGCAGTGCAGCACGCCCTGCGGTTTTCCTCTGTGTGCCTGTTGTCAGGGTGCTGGGGCGTCACAAACCCTGTGTCCGGAGGGGCGCCCGACCGCCGCGGACGTCCTGAGGGACGGCTCCTGGTTCAGAACGCGTTAAAGCGTCCCCCGAGGGTCACGCTCGTCTCTTCAAGGCCAACACGGGTCTTTCCGACTCCCTCGGGGTTCGCGGAAGCTCACGCAAGCCCCTGGGCCTGGTCTGGGCGCACGTGTGCTTCGGGACACCTGCAGCGTGGGGGTGTCCACGGCCTCTGCCCTCCCTTGCCGCCGCCCGTCCCTGGAAACCCGCAGCGTTGCCACAGGTCGGGGTGTCGCGCGGCGCGAACCGACCGGCCTGGTCCTGGCCCGGACCTTCCGCGTTAGCGGGAGCTGGGGCGGCCGCGGGGGCAGCTGTGGGGGACAGCGGCTGCAGGGGGCGGCCGTGGGGCGGCGAGGTCTGCGCTTCCTCCCGGGCTCCCCTCCCTCTGCCTCTCCTGCCCTTCCTCTACCCCCCACCCCCGTTCCTCCCCCTCCTTCTCCCTCCTCTGTCCTGCTCCTCCCCTGCTCCCTCCTCCCCCCTCCACTGCTCCCTGCTGCCCGCCCCTCCGGCCCCTGGCTCCCCCTCCTGCCCTTCTTCTGCTTTCCCTCCCCAGCCCCTCCCCTCCCCCCTCCCCCCTCTCCCCTCCCCCTCCCCCTGCCCGACTGTCTCCCTCTCCCTGTCTCTCAGGGATGTGTGGGGGCAGGAGTCGGCAGGCGCAGAGAGCGGCGAAGCTCCTGCCAGACGAGTGACCGAAGAGGCTTGTGGTCATTTGCAGAGAAGCCGAAACCCGGGAAGCGGAGGCACGCTGGCCTCGGTGGCTGGCCGGTCAGCGTCCGACTCCCGTCCCGTCTGGTGACGCTCCAGTGACTCGGCATGTGGCCCGACCGTCCAGACCAGCCACCATCGCGATGCAGCTCCGGGCCGGCGGCATCAGCACCGCCGCCCGCTGGAAATGCGGGTTCCCGGTCCGCACCCCAGACCTGCTGGGTGGCCCACGTGTGCCGACCCCAGCGCTTTCCCGCACCCCCCCAGAGGCTTCCCAGGCCGGCTTGGGGTTATGACCCACTGGGCGGAGAAGGTGCCTCCCTGTCCAGGGACAGCCTGCAGGGCCAAGTGGGGATGGACCGCCGCGTCCCTGTGTGCCCCGGGCATCATCTGGGGAGTCGGCAGGGTTGGGGTGCAGCCCGGGCATGGGGTTGACCCGTCCCCCATGGTTCTGCTGGATGCCCGGGGCCGAAAGCCACTTCTTCCAGTCACGGGGCCTCAAACTGCCGCCAGGGAAGATGCTTACGGCAAAATATGAAGCCGCCCCGGGGGTGGTCTTGCCGCCCCTCCCTGAGCTCGGCCTTCTCCCTGGCAGGTGGGGAAGGGGACACCGACGCTGCCTCCTCGGCTGGGCTGCGGGGCCGTGAGAAGCTGTTCACAACCACCGGCGTGTCTCTGCGGGGAGGAAGCGTGAGCCGTCTCATGGCGGACCGTGTCTTCCACCCGTGGAGAGCGTCCCCCCCCCCCCCCGTGCCCTCCGGGGCCGCGGCCGTGACCTGACCGCTGCTCCGAGGCTAGGCCCGCCCTGTCCATGCGTCCCCTCTCCTTTAGGGAGAGGTGTGCGTGCTTGGGGTGCGCCTGGCCGCGAGCCCATTGCCCGGGCGGAGGACCCCTCCAGCGAGGACTCCCGTGGCCCAGGTTCACGGGTGTGGAAGAGAGCGGTGTGGGACCCTCGCTGTGCTCAGTGTGTCCTCGGGCGCCCTCCGCGCTGGCAGTTTGTTTCCACGGAAGCTTCCGTAATCGTGACTGCCTGATGCAGACTCGCTGCTTGGCAGGGCCGCGGGGCAGGACGAGCCGGCTGCACCCCTGTGCTCCTCCCCTGCAGGATGGGGGTGACAGGGACCATCCCTGGGGCACGGGAAGCGGTGAAGGTCTCGGTGCTCTCCCTGCGCACCTTCGGGCATCTCCAGGTCGCAAGTCCTTAAAGTGCACAGAAAGGGGTGCCAGGGGGGCTCCCTCGGTGCCGCGACTGCCTGCGGTTCAGGTCGTGATCCCGTGATCCCGGGATCCCGGGGTCGAGGCAGGCCTGCATCTGTCCCAGGGGAGCAGCCGGCTGGCCTGGCGATGGTCCGTCATGTTCCCGGAAAGTCTGCAGTTCCCTCATCGGCCTCCCCGGATGGGCCCCACGTGGCTGTCTCTTCTCCGCCCCAAACCACCGTCTACATGTTCCCCGCGGTGACTCAGCCAGCAGCCCCAGACGGCCGGTCTCACGGCGGAAATGCACCTCGGATGCCGTCGGACTTTTCCCACACCCGGTTATAGCCGCACCTCCCACTGAATTCAGTCCACGGTTGTGGGGTGATGCGCGCCGCCTTCATGCTCACGGACCCTGCCTCTCCCCGGGGATGCAAGCTGAGAGTGCTCTGGCCTTTGTCCTTTTGGGAGCCATGACGATGAGGGACTGTGATGCAGTGGAAACTTAGAATGGGCTCCCGCCATGCCACCCTGGGTCTGTCTTCATTCAGCCCCCGGGGGTCTCACGGGTCCTTCCTGACGAGGTGCTGTGAAACGGGTGGTCCTGCGTGCGTCTGTGCGTGGCAGCTGGTGTGTGTGTGCATGTGAGTGTGCGCGCGTGTGCCCGTGTGCGACCACCTGTGCGTGTGTGCGCAGGTGAGTGTGCGAGCATCTGCGTGTGCGTGGGTGCACACATGCATCTGTAAGTGCTGCTTCCCCAGCACACACACCCGTTACACGCTGGCGTTTCTCCCTCTGCTGCTCCCCGTGCTCGCAAGGGTCTGCATTTTGGCTTCCCGGTTCTCAGGCAGGAGCGTGGGACGGGTAAGCCGGCGGGGGCAGCGTCTCTGGGCATCTTCCTGAGGCAGGAGTGCGGCGTCCGTCGGGACGGAGGGAGAGGGAGGGGAGCCGTACTTGACGCAGGGGAGGGGCGGGGAGGAGAGGGCAGGACGCTGAGGCGGCTCTTGTTCTGCCGCTGGCCACTCCAGGCCGGCTTGGGGTCCGTGCTATGTGACTGGGCCCCAGGAGGGGCTCTCAGGTTTGCAGTCAGTCCCTGAATTCAGTGCCCGGAGAGTGATCCCGTGACCGTTGTTGGCCAAGCGCGGGTGTCCAGGGGCCCGTGTTGGCCCTCTTTGTGCTCCGTGTGTCTGTGTGCAAAGGATACTGAGGCGCACAGAGGGGATGCCCAGGGGATTGGAGCCCCTGAGGACGGTCGTGTGGCCCCTGAAGGCCAGAAGCGAACACTGCTGCCGTCCTGGACCACTTCCACTGTGAGGTGCGTTAGGGACGTCGGGGGTTATTCCTGCACAGCATCTTGCTTTAAGCCTTTAAACCGCACACACAAAAAGGGAAAAGGAATTTTCCTGGGGGGGACGATTCGAATGGAGACGGCTGGTGACGTACACGAAGGTTTCGGATGATCCGGTTAACGAATAGAGGAAAACGAAGCAGTCGCGTGCAGAAGGAGAGTCACCGTGATCTTCGTCCATACGTCCATACCTGTGGAGCTCAGGACCCCGCTCCAATTCCATCCCTAAGGATCGGCTCCTGGTGGCTTCCTGGGAATGTCGCCGGCGTCTCCAGGAATCAGCGCTGGGCAGGACCCGGCCACGGTGCCGAGCGGCCACACGCAGAAGGACGCCGGGATTGTGTGTGCCGGGGAGTCGGCTCTTACCAACCGGCGAATCCTGCCCCCGAGGCGTGGGCGCCAGGATTCCTCCTCCTCCAGGCCCAGGCTGGGCGGAGCCTCCGCCGGCCGGGGCTGCCGGGAGTGAGCCTCCCGCCCTGGCGAGCCCCCAGCTGGGCAGGGCTTCAGGGTAAGAGGCTGCCAAGGCGAGGCTCCTCCAGGGGCAGGCAGGTGACTTTGCGGCCGTGGGGACAGGCATGGCCTCTGGTGATGTGTTCGTTGGCTCAGGGGTTGAGATCGGGGCTACTGGAGAGAGCGGGCGGAGACGAGACGGTGCCGAACGCACCACCGTGAGCTCTGCGTTTGCCGACACTCGCCGCGGCTGGCTCTCGCGGGTGGGCACGGCTGTGTTGTGTCCATGTCCAGGTGGGGACACAGAGCTGCGAGGTGATGTCAGATGTTTAGAAGTGTGTTTCTGGTGGTGATGGCCTCCTTGGGGTCAGAGTACTTTAAAATAAAAGGTAAAATGTTTTCATCCAAAGAGGAGAAGACAGGATCCCACGTGCTGGGGGTCTTGACACCCACACAGTGACTCGGTGAGCTTCTGCGGCTCTGGTCCCCCGGGGCATGACTGTAGCTCCATGTGACTTTAGCTTCTCTGTCTGGAGCGCCCTCCACGGGTGTCCCGACTGCA
This sequence comes from Mustela nigripes, assembly GCF_022355385.1. Classification (NCBI taxonomy): domain Eukaryota; kingdom Metazoa; phylum Chordata; class Mammalia; order Carnivora; family Mustelidae; genus Mustela; species Mustela nigripes. The sequence goes on along the minus strand of NC_081565.1, from coordinate 90,756,511 downwards.
GCCATGTCTCCAGCCGGCACGCACGGGTTTGTTTTGCAGTTGTGGTGACACTCCCACACACACACACACACACACACACACAATTTAGCGTCTTCACCATTTCTGAGTGTGCAGTTCAACACCATTAAGTCCGCTCGCAGTGGTTTACAATTGCCAGAACTTTTTTCATTTTGCAAACCTGAAAACGTATCCCCATTAAGCAGCTCCTGTTCGGGGCCGCCCTGCCCTGCCCCTGGCAACTCCCCATCTTCCTTCTGCTTCCGGGAGTCGACTCCTCGAGATCCTTCACAGGAATCGCAGAATTCTTGTCTTTTGTGACTGGCTTATTTCACTTGCATCATGTCCCCGGCCTCATCCATGTCATGGCACGTGTTAGAATTACTTTTTTTTTCTTTTTAAAGATGGATTTATTTGAGAGAGAGGGAGAGCGTGTGCGCAGCGGGGAAGAGGCAGGAGGAGAGGGAGAGAGAGAACTGCACGCAGACTCGATCCCAAGACCCTGAGACCATGACCCGAACCCAGACCAAGAGTCAGATCCCCAACTGACCGAGCCAGCCAGGTGGCCCAGAGTTTCCTTGGTAAGCCCGAGCGCGGTTTCCTGGTGTGCCACACCGCGCTGGGTCTCTCCATCCATCCGTCGGCGGGCGCTTGGGACGCTTCCGTGTTTGAGCTGCCGTGAGTGTGGGTGTGGACGGCTCGCCAGGGCCCTGCTTTCAGTCCTTCTGGGTGTGCGCTGGGAAGTGGAATTGCTGGGTCATGTGGTGACCCCATTCTTAGCTTTAGGGGGAGCTGCCGTCCGGTTTTCCCACCAGCGGCGCCGAAGGGCTCCAGTCCCGCCGGGTCCCTCCAACACCTGCTCCTCTGTGAATGGACGTGAGGTGGCGTCTCGTTCGTTCCGCAGATGATGGGTGACGTTCTCATAATCTCCGCAGTGATCTGTGATCTTCCCACAAGCTTGCTGGGTATTTGTGGGTCCTTTTCAGAGGAATGTCTGCGTTGGTCCTTTGCCCATTTTGGGGGCTTCACAAGGCTTCCTCCCCGCATGGCCCTCCGAGGCCCTGCACCGTCTCCCGGGAGTAATGGTGTGGTGGGTCCTGTACCTCCCCAGTGGTCGGGGAACCAGGAGAACCTCACATTCTTCCTACCTTGGCTCTCCTGGCACATGTGCTGTTTGGGCTAGATTCGGTCCATTTCCCGTGGGCGAAAGGAGACGTGTTCAGAGGTCTTTAATGGGTGTTCTGAGAGGATCCCCTCCGGGTCACCATGGCTCCTTCTCTTTCTGTCTTTGCTGAGCCCCGCAGGTGGACTCGCCCCTGTTCAAGGGACTTCAGACACACTGCACTGTGCGGAGGATGCGCGGCCCTTATTCCCGGGTCTGGAACAGTAGTGCTCTTGGAAGGAGACTCTGCAGGGTCTCAGACCCAAACGCCTGCAGGGCTCCGGTGGGTGAATACAGACGCCAAGCAGGCTTCACATAAAACCTCCGATTTAGGGAAAGCTCTGTTTGTGGGGAGCTGCACTGACCAAAGGACCCGGTGGCTGCTGGTCTTAACCCCATTCACCCAAACTTGAAAGGGTGCATGAGGGCATGGCCTGTCTGCCTGGAAGCCAAGATCTTCCCGTTCACAGTGGCCCACAGAGCAGTAGCAGGGCACGGCTCGGGAGCTGTCGGGAATGCAGGATCCCAGGCGCCACCCCGCAGAGTCAGAATCCACGCGTCACGAGCTCTTGGGCGGCTTGTGTGCCTGTTGAAGTCTAAGGCTTGTCCAGAGGGATCAGCCCAGTGTGCGGAGACTCAGCATTCCTGGGCCGTCGACACCGGGCAATACTCTTGCAGAAAAGAGGAGTGAGTTATTTCTACAGACACCAAATTAGATGACCCCGTACAGGCACTGTGGTTCGAAGTTTATGTGGGGGAGAAGGAAAACTTTTTCTGCTCTCCTCGGTTCTGTGACTGAGGCGTGGGAAGTGAACGGACAAGGGCAGCTTCACGGTAGCAAAGGCAGATTTCACTGGGTTACGTTAAGTGCATGAAGACTTCACAGAAGAAATGTGAAAACCCGAAGAACTGGGTAGGTTTGGATGGTTAGCGCCCTGTAAACAAAGGGCAATAAATTGTGGAGACTAAGCACAGGGCAAGCGTTTGGGCTTCCAGGGGTGGTAGGTCACGACAGAGCGACTGGAAGTGTGTGTGGGAGGCTGATGGTCGGTGAGGATTATTCTTTGGGATTTACGTCCTCAGACTCCTCCTGGCGCTGCCTCCACCCACAGCAAAATCGACGTTCTCCCTCGTGCTACGGAAGAGGGATGCCCTCCCAAGGGGACGTTTCTGAGGGCAGAGGGCTCCTCCTCCCTCTGCGCTCTCCCTTGTCTTCAGCTCGAGGTAATCCTCAGGCCAAAGTGGGCTGTTTTGGGGCGTCGCGGTCGGATCCCTACCACCGTATCCTGTGTGGTTCCGCTTTTCTCAAGGAAGTCGAGACGACAGTGATGCAGAAAAAGCGTGTGCACGTGTGTGTGTGTGTGAGGGAGAGGACGGGTAGGGTGTGTCGGCTCTTACACTGTTCTCTCTGTCGGCTGAGGCTGTGGACACGTGGATTTATTCCTGTGTTCAAATTCGTAAGCCTGTACCCCGAGAGAGAAAATGCAAACGGAAACAGAAGCCCAGTGCGTCGGTGACGGGTTGAGTGTGTTCCGTTTCACACACGTGAGTTTATTTTGCCGGATGCGTGTCCTGGTGGCGGAACAGTTGGGGGACGGGCGTGGGGCGTGGATGTCGGTGGCTGCCGCGCGGATTTTGCCGCACCTACACACCCACTGCGTGTCTGCACCGTCCCCGGCCTGGCCTGGGACCTTTGCCAGCCGATGTGAGGGAACGCATCACAGTTTTGAAATGTCAGGTGAATTTTGGTCCGTGGTGGCTCACGGGCCAGAGCCACGTCACTGGAGCCTCCTGCATGGGATGGTTTTCCATGGAGAGATTCACCTGCTTCCCCCGTTAAACGGAAAGAGCCTCTGGCAGCCTGCTAGGGGCGGTTTTGTTCCGTGTGTGTGTGTGTGTGTGTGTGTGTGTGTGTGCATGTGTGTGCTTGTCGTTCAGGGCTGGGTGGCAGAGGCAGGTAAGATGGCCCCAGGGATGCCGGACAGACGGCAGCGGCCCTCGCGCCCACTTTCCATGCACGGCTGCTGCCGAGGGCCCTCAGGGACCGTCACTGCTGACAGGCTGCTCAGGTGCGGGCTCTTTGCCCCTCCGGGGGACTTTCTTGAGTGGGCGCTGCCTCTCCTCGCCGCGCTGGGCAGCCCTCCCGCTTCTGTTCCCGCTGAGAACTCATGCGCCGCGAGTCCTCACGGCACGTCCCCCTGAGAACTGCCGTCCAGGGGGTGTTGGGTTCTTCCCTTTTTACTCTGTTTTTAGCACAAGGCTTGGGGTGAGTTAGGTCCAAACAGAACTCCGGGGGAGAATCGTCACGCCCTGTGCCCTGCAAATCGTAGGTCTTGGCCAGTTCTTGTGCAGAAAGGACGGCTCAGCTCCCGTCACGGGCTCGTCGGCGTCTGTGCTTGTGAAGTCCGTGCTGTAAGGGTTAGGGTGGGAAGGAAAGCCGGGTGGGGTGGGGCCAGTCCCGCTGCCTTCATAGGCGCTCCCCACTGCCGGAGCGACTCGCGCTGCATCCCCGTTGATGCAAAACTCTACCCTCCAGGGTCAGGGTCCTCCAGGCCTTCCGTCCCTCAACTTTCCTGTGGTGTGAGACTCGGCATCTGTTTTAGTAAATCCTGAAAGCAGGGCTGGGGCCCACTGTGAGCTCCTTGCTGGCACACGTGGAACACCGCTTGTTTGCATAAATAGCGGGTCTCTTTGGAAACACGGCTGTGAACTTTACTGTGGCTTAGTGGACTAGACGTGGGAGCGAGTGGGAAGGGCGTGCAGGTCTGGAGCTGTGTGTCTGCCTGGCCGCGTGGGCGCTGGGAGCCCCGACCCCGTCCCCTCCCGCCTCCCCGAGCCAGCCCTGGTGCTGTCTTCCTTCCCTTTCCTGGTTGCACTTGCATTAGGACGAGAAGCCACCTGCCGACAAGAGCACGAGTCCTTCTCGCCATCACGTAGGGTGCGTGTTTCTTCAAACGGTTCAGCCGTTGGGGCGACTGGAGTCTGTCTGTGGCCAGCTACGGTGGCCCCACCACCTCCGTGGCCCCGCTGGGCGGTGTCCCAAAGGCGTCCAGCCCCAAGCCTGGGACGTTCGTAGTGATGCCGCCGTTGGAGCAGCCGGGACGCCACAGAAACACGCACATACGTGGCTGTGGTTGCCGTGGCAGGGGTTGAGGGGAGCAAGGCCCTTCCCGACCCCACATCTCTCAGCGGCAGCCGCTGTCCCCAGCAGGTGCCTGGCTGGGAGGGCGGTGACTGTGGCCGCGGCCTCGTACGCGTCGCGGTGGAAGGGAGGGACACGTAGAGAAATGGGCAGATGGAGAAAAGATGCGCTTGTCCGCTTCCGTGGAGAGAATGTGAAGCAAAGCACAGGAGGTTCAAGAGTCCAGGAGACCCGGGGAGGAAGGGCCCCTCGCTCCCATTTGGCATTTAAGGAGTCGGAGAGGCGGAGACGGCACTTCTGAAGTTGGAGAAGGGGAGGCAGGAGCGCAGATGACGCGCGAGATTGTGTCTAAGCTCTGTTCAGTGCTCAGACTTGCTGACCGGGACTAAGAGCCCGCACGGAAACACGGTGGACTGGAGCCGTTTCTCGGCCTCATGGTGTTGACTTATGGGGCCCAGTAATTCCCCTTGATGGGGGTTTTCCTGCATATTGAACGTGTGTGACGTGTCCCACCGTGCCCCACCTGGTCTCACTGTCACAGATGTCTCCGGCACTGCTGGACGTCGGGGTGGGGTGCAGAATCCCCCTGCCCATTGAGACAGTGGGGCAAGGAAGGGTCCCCCTGGGATGCCGGAAGGGGAATGGGCCCGGGGACAGAGACAGCACCCCTTGTGTCCCGAGATGCCGGCCCCGTGTCTCCAGGGATGTCAGCCCCGTGTGTCCGGAGATGCCAACTCTCATGTGTCCAGGGACGCTAGCCCTTTTGTTCTTTTCATCTGGTTCCATTTTATTCCAAATCTAACTGCTTGCGATTGCCAAAAGCCTCAAATCCTGAGGACGAAGCCTCAGGGACCATCTGAGTCCCAGGCGCACACACGCATGCACGCTGGCTGGGTGTCCCGCATCGCACGGTGGCGCGTGTTTCCGTGGTAATGACGGGGAGGGGTTCCCGGAGCCGTGGGGCTGCTGCAGCAGAGGTGCTTTCAGACACGAGGCGGAGAGCACACCTGCCGCCCGGAGGGCCGGAGCCGCGAGTCAGCCCCGCGGTAATTACCCATGACGTTGCTCCGTGATGGATTCGTTTAGGGCTTCTGGCTGCGAAAATAAAAAAGCCTCAAAAAAAACTTTGAAACAACCGTGATTTATGAGTTTAAGAGTCCCACTTAGGTAAAAACAATGAACTGAAAATGTCCTTTGTACTCCAGCGTGGAGAATGAGGCAGTGTGTGCTGATAGGATTGCCAGCTTAATTCCTTCAGCAAATTATTTAAAAGGAGAAGCGCAGACAAGACAGAGACATGAACTTACAGAAAACAAGATAACTGGCAACTCCGTGCATTTTTATGGTCAGCCCCACATCGGGCGTACCGTGACTTAGGGACGGTATGAACCGTCCAGGGTCGTGCCTGTGAAATGCACACGCTTGCGTCGCTGTCGCCAGGCCTTGCCCTTTCTATGGAACGAATGAGACCCTCTGCCGCGGCACTCTCTGTGGGAAGACGGCGGTGCGGGATGTGTGGGAAGTAGATGTGGAGACTGTCCCGGGTTGTTTAAAATGCAGGAGGCGGAGCAGCGGGAGCTCTGACCCGGCTACATGTTGCTGCGCCGCAGGCACTTTGAGTTACATAGTTTCATTAAGTTCTTCAGCTTTTTTTTTTTTTTTTTAAGAGTTTATGTATCTATTTGACAGAGAGAGAGAGAGAAAGCACAAGCAGGGGGAGAGGGAGAAGCGGGCTCCCCGCTGAGCAGAGAGCCCGACGCGGGCCTCGATCCCAGGACCCTGAGATCACGACCTGAGCCGAAGGTGGACACTTAACTGCCTGAGCCCCCCCAGGAGCCCCGAAATGTTAACATTCTTAAAAAACTAGAGAATTTCGGTAATTATAGATTTCCAAGGTGAATTATTTTGTTCTGCTTAAAAAACTTGGCTAGTTTTTATGTTTTTTGTTTTTGGTTTTTTCATTTAAAAGAACGTGTCTGAGTCCGCTACATGATTCAAACACGCTGTTTCCTCCGAGTCTGCACGCGGGTGCGTTTCCCGCCGAGCTCCCCGCATCCTAGGTCGCCGCACCTCTGCGTGCCCGGCCGTGGCCTGGGAGGCCACAGGGCGCCGTGGGCTCTGCCTGTGCGCTGCTCGCTCCGGGGTCTGTCTTTGTGCCCGTCTGCCTCGTGGGCACCTTTGCTCCGTGCCCCAAGCCCCGGGGAGTGTGTTGGTGTCCGGGTAGTACTGGCCTCCTACAACGTGTTGGAACGTGTCGTCTCTCTTATTTATATATTTTTGAAGGGTCTGTGAAGTTATTGGTGTTAATTCTTGTCCAAACATTTGGTAGAATTCACCAGAGAGGTCGTCTGGTGCTGGGCTTTGCTTCCTGGGAAGTCTTCTGGCCGCTGGCTCCGTGCCTCCACGTGCTGCAGACCCGTTCAGGACCGTCCCGTTTCTTCGGAAGTCGGCCTTGGTAGCTGGGTTCCTGTAGGACTGTGTCCATCTCGTCTGGGTTACTAACGCGTCGGCCCACGATCATTCACACTGTTACAGTCCTTTCCGTTTCTTCTCATTCAGTGGTCATGGCCCCTCTTCCATTTCTGACCCCAGTGATTCGAGTCTCCTGTCCTTTTCTCTTGGTCACCCGAGCCGCAGCTTTCTCAGTTTGGGGGATCTTTTCAAAGAACCAGCTTTTTGTTGCATTGATTTTCTCTGCCGTTTCTTTGTTTGTCTCTGCCCTATCTTTATTCTTTCTTCTCTTTTGCTAGCTTCGGTTTGCTCTTCTTTTTATAAGTTTGCTCTTTTTTTAAGTTTATAAAAGTTTGCCTTTCTTTTTATAAGTCCTTAAGGTGTAAGGTTATGTTATAGATTTGAGACTTTTTTAAAAAAGATTTTATTTATTCATTTGAGGGAGAGCAGGGGTTAGGGGAGAGGGACAAGTAGACGCCTGCTGAGCAGGGAGCCCGGCACGGGGTTCGATTCCAGGACCTGGAGATCATGACCTGACCTGACCAATCGAGCTGTCTAGGCGCCCGAGATCTTTTTAAATACAATACTAGAACTTTCCCCTCTAAGCACTACCTTAATTGTACAACTTAAGTTTTGTTAAATGTGTCCCTTCCTGCCTGTCCAAGTATTTTATAACCTCCCTGTGGTATTTTCTGGGACTGGTTATTTAGAAATGTTTTGTTTAATTTCTGCATATTTGTGAATTCTCAAATTTCCTTCTGTTACTGATTTCTAATTATATTCTGTTGTTAGAGAACATAGTTTGCATGGCTTGATTCCCTTCAGGTTTGTTAAATCTTATTTTACTACCTAGAACACGGTCTGTCCGGGAACACATTGTCTGTAAGCCCGAGAAGAATGTGTCTCTTGCTGGAGGGGTGGAATGTTCTAATGTGCTAGTTACGGTCGGCGGACGGCGCCATTTAAGTTTTCTGTTCCCCTCCTGGCCTGCCCAGTTCTTACATCCATTACCGAAAGTGGGTTATTGAAATCTCCAGTTAGTATTACTGACTTAGCTACTTTTTTTTTTCCCATTTCTGTAAGTTTCTGCTTTGTGTTTTTGGGGCTGTGTTTTTAGGTGCATATACATTTAAAATAGATCGGCATTCCTTCTAAGGCAGCGCTGCCAACAAACAACACCCCTGCTGCGGGCTGAACCGGCTCCCCAGAAACAGGCCCGCTGGAGTCCCAGCCCGAAGCATCTCCGAGTGTGACCTTGTTTGGACGGAGTCTCTACGGGAGTCATCAAGTGTAGACGAGGTCCTTATGCTGGGCCCTGATCCAGTGCGCCTGGTCCTTATACGAAGAGATCCGGACACCGATGCGCACAGTGAGGGCAGCGGCACGGAGGGCGCCTGAGGGAGGCTGCCTGCCCCGGGGCCGGGGGGGGGGCGGCCCGCCGGAGACACCAGCCCTGCTCGCACCGGCGTCCCCGGCCTTAAGCCACCAGGCTGCGGCGCAGCCCCACTAGCAAACTCATCCAGAAGCGACTTAAACAAAACAGTCCATGTCCCCACCTTGATTAGAGCAAACATCCACCCCCGTTTGCTGTTTGTTTCCACGAGCTTGAGGCCATCCCTGCTGACGAATGACCTACTTGCAGAAGGGCGGCAGGACGAGGCCACGGGGACACAGACACTGGACGGAGCCTGCTGGCGGCCACCTGTGCCCGTTGTCCGTGGACGCCTTCCCGTCAGCCCCCGGGTCTCGCAGCCCTGGGTCCCGGCTGCAGCGTGTGGAGGGCCGGGCCTGTCAACCTCACCCTTAGGCACCGAGAGGGGAGCCTCTCCTGCTGACCTGGGATCACGCCCGACTCCGTTCTCTTCCCGATAAGGGTCATTCTTAAAAAAAAAAAAAAAAAAAAGTATCTTTTTCTCCTTTACCTTTAAATAAATCTAGGGATTTGAGCCAAAAACCTTGGTGTAGGAACAGTAGTAATTCAAGAGTTTCCACGAAACGAAGTGGAGACCGAGAACGCACGAGCAGTGCACACCCCGCGTTTCTGTTTGCCCTTTCTCGGCCGTGTTGGGCCAGTGTCGGGCGGCCCCATGGGGAAGCGGGGGCCCGGACGTGGCCTCACAGTGGCGGGGGGGGGGGGCTGGTCTCACCTTCCCTGCCATGGCCGGAGGCTCTAGGTGTCGGGAGGAGAGAAGGTGGATGAACGACCCAATTCAGCCACAGGCTCACCAGGCCTGACAGTGCGGCCTTTGTTGGCGGCCCTGGGGGCCATCCGAGACCCCGAGGGGAGAAAGCTCTCGCTTCAGGCGGTGCCCGGGAAGGGGGAGCCGCGTCTCCACTTGGCTCACTGGGGGCTTTGACATGTTTGCTGTCCAAGCGGAATCAAAGCGAGTTAAGTTGGGGACGGTCCGTGCTGACTCTGTGTCAGGTGGCTGGAGTTCACTTCGAGTCCACACAGCAGGGCTGGGCCAGCCCTTGAGGGAGGCACGGGCCGGCACCTACTCCACCCAGCGTTAGCCTGGGTGAAAGTCAGACAGTAGAGACCGTTAGGACCTTCAGCGCCGAGGCCCTGGCTCGCCTCCCTGCCCGGTGGTGTTCTAGCTCCGTGAAGACGCACGGTGCGACGTTTTAACCGCGGTCCTCCGGACGCCGACATTGCGGGGTCTCTTTCCTAGTTACTTGCCTTGTCTGGCCGGGTGCGCAGACGGATGGACGCCCCTCTGGGGGCTTCCTCCCCTCGGCTCCTTCCCAGTAATTAGTTTCTTTCCTGTGGCTCCCGCATCTCCGGCATCACGCTGCTTCTCGCTGCACGTGTCGGCTGAGCCGAGGGATGGTTCTGGAACGCGTGGTCGGTGTTTCCCGTTGCGAGCGGACGGGCCGTCTGAGTTGTCCCTGGGAGATGTGTCTGCCCTTGCGGAAGCCCCTGGCCTGCTGCACAGTCAGCCCTCCAGGCTGGGGGTTTTCTGGGCCCTGACTGCGGTTTTTCTCAGATCCTGGAAATTACACCTTTTCACGAGGATGCCACATCCAAGAGCGCCAGGCTTTGGTGAATAAAGTGCCCCCGCTAATTAAACAGCAGCCCTGCTTTGAAGCTGTCTAGATATGCCGGGAGTACATCAATTAAATCACAGCAAGCGTCCCTGATTCCGATCACAGGTAGAGATGAGTGGGTGGGGAGTGTGAGTAACAGAACATTCTGAGCGACATGGACCCAAACAGGAAGGCGGCCTGGACCCCAGTCCCAGAGCGTGGGTCGAGCTTCATTAGTAAATTTTGCCTAATGGTGTCTCTGCCGCTAATGAGCACGCCCGCGTCTCCGTGGAGAGGAGCCTGCGAACAGAACACGCCACGACCCAGCTCTGCGGAGACAGATTCCTCCTCCGACAGCGCGAGTCCCGGCGCCCCATCCGAGGCCCATGCTGCGAGCCGGCCCAGGGGTATTCCGTGGGACCGGGGCCTGGTTTGTGGTTTTCACGCATTTCCCCGCCTCGGGGCAAGCTGGGCTCCGCCCTCCGCCCCAAAACCCCGACGACTTACCAAGCGTCACCAGACACCATTGGTGAATCTGGGCGTCGGGTCACCCTGCAGACGGCGGCCGCTTCATCCCGGCCAAGGGGATGCCCCGAGTTCCTGGGTCAGAGCCGGTATCCCCATGCCTGGCGATTAAGGCCGGATCCAGCTCAAAACCCAGCTTCTCCCAAGTGACTTCAGTCTGAGCTGTCTGGCTGCCGCTGCGTCTTTGCGCGGCTTAGATGCGACCCAGCGGGTCTCTGGCCCCGCGGACCTGAGCCTCCCGCAGTCCTGCCCGGCTTCGGCCGAATCAGGCGCCAGGGAAGTGAGGGCGCTGGAGGTCGGCTCTCCCCGCCCTTCTTCACCGGCGAGCCTTGGTGGCGGGCTGGGACCGAGGGACGGACGCGGACTCGTTCTCCCCTGAGCTCTCCACGGAGGGTCGTAGGGAGCCGTGGGGCGTCACGAGGTCCCGTGTTGTGCATCCGCATCTCCCCTCGTGTTAAGCCTTCCGTCACGGGTGCGGTCCGTCCGTCACAGGCCTGGGCCAGGTCATTGTTCTCACCCCGATCCGTGCAGTGCCTGTGTCCTTGGCCTCTGCATCGGGTCTCTGCTTCCAGGCATTAAAGGGTAATTTTGACAGGAACCAAACTATGCATGTCACGTATCATTGTATAAACCAGCCTCATTGAAATTTGACTCATTTTAGGTGTTCTCCTCTCTCTAAACGTTAAAAAATAGTAATAATAATAAGGGGCTAATAATCACGCCGACCTGACACCAGCAATGGTTTCCGTGCTCCTGTTGCTTTCCCAGATACATAATAGTGACATTTTGATGGTTTGGGGGAGAGTTTTTGTGGCCATTTAGTTGGTTTTGGCTTGTGTTTATTTTTTGGGGTGTTTGCAAGCCTTCTGGGGGGCAGGAGAGACCCTTTGGAATCTGGAAATGCGGGCCCGTGCTGCCACCTGTCACCTGTCCCCAAGCTCGTATTTGGCCCAGTACCTCTGGCTTACACGTTTTGGGAGGTGCGGCGTCCGACTTACTGCTGTGCAGGAGAACGGCGGTTTCTAACGTCAGACTCTCAATGGGCTCCTTCTTTCTCGGTGGGAAGCAGCAACAGGGCCCGGTTGTGCTCAAACTACAGGCGTCCGCACGAAGGAACGTGGCCGTGGGCCGTTCCGCATTTATTCACGTAGGTGACTTGTCTCGGGGCCTCTGGGGTCTGCCTGGTGGGCGCCTTGAAACTTCATCCGTGTCTCCAACACGCACCTGGCGCTCTGCCGCCGCAGTGCCTGCGCTGAATTTTACTGAATCTTAATGGAAATGTTTAGGGCAAAGCTGGAGGCTGGAAGAAACAAGAGATTAAACCCCGTTTCCGTGCGGACCAGCACGACCTTTTCCGACAGAACCTTCCCGTTTCTCCAGGGCCAGCAGAGCTTGGCGATCGTCTCGGGCACCTCCCCGCGGGCAGCGCGCTGGTCTGGGCGGCGCCTCGGGTGCGGGGGAGGTACATGATTCGGGCCTGGGAGTCGCCCGGAGCAGCCGGCGTCCTCCACGGTGCGGCAGGGCGAGTCGTGCTCGCCTCTCCTTGGGCTGCGTTTACTTCACGGCTTCACACCACTGGCCCTTTTCTCGGCAGTGACTAGCGCTCACGCCTCTCCCAGGGTGTGTACACAGGGCAAGTGTGTGTGATTTCCTGCGGCCTCTCTGCCCTTACACGGTGCTGACGGACGGTACGTGTAAGGTGCCGACTTGCCTTTGCGGAACCAACTGGAGTGTGATTCTTGAGCACGGACGCGTCGACTGCCTCGTAGAGCTGCTGCCCGTCCCAGGGACGCAGCCACCGATGTCTGACCGCTGTTTACGGTCCCCTGGGCAGGGTCATGAGTCATGGGAGAACGCTAGGTCTGCTCCGGGAGGGATATGCTGTTTGGGGTCGTCTCAGAGAATCGGGTGGTACTTCCGAGGGGTTGGTCGGGGACATGTGATGAGAGCTGGCTTCGGACGGCCGGAGGAGTTTGGACGGGAAGTGATAGGAAGAGGGAACCGTCCTTCAGTGGCCGCAGGAAGCCCGGGCCGGGGCAGAAACAGCCTCTTGCCGGCTGTCGGCTGTCGGGGAGCCGGGGCTGGTACCCAAGGGCGCAGGCCCGTGGTCACCGGTGTGTCCTGGGATGCAGTTGCTGGTGGGAGGGACAGATCGGCAGAGGGACACCGGTGCCTCAAGGATCCGCCAGCCGCGCTCGTTCGGCTGCGCGGTTAGAGGGCCCCGTGCGCCTGGTTCTCTGCGGACCGCTCGAACCCGCTTTCAGAGCTCAGCGGCCTGGAGCAAGGCTTCACCCTGAGAGCGGCCTGGAGGGTCTGCTGCTTTGTCCCCTCTCGATTCTCATTTGAGAGACACAGTGGGGCGGCCTCATCCGTATCGAATCATAAACCGTCTCCTGTGGACGTTTTTAAACCCACGGTGGTAGACGCACACGACCCACGGGTTCCTATCCCAGGCACGTCTGTGACCGCCGCTGTCCACTCCGAGAGCTGCTCCGTTGGTCTCCCCCGGATGAGCCCGCCCCCACTGAACGCTAGCTCCGCCCACCCCCGTCCTGGGGTGCACCATCTGCCTGTGAGGTTGACGACGCTGGGGACCTTGTCGGCCACGGGTCGGTCCTTCCGTGTCCTGCTGTTTCCGTCAGCTTCGTCCGTGTGTCCCCGGGCAGGATCTCCTGTTTTCTAAACCAGGCAATGCTCGGCGTGGATGTTCCCTCACTGGTCGGCTTTGACGACACCAACCCGGGTCCGTCGGGCTGTGTTGTCGCAGCCACCTCTGGCGTCACCGGCTCTCCCCCACCCTCCCCCGCCCCCGACTGGAGGGAGCGGGTCGAGGCCTGGCTGCCAGGTGACAGTCGGAAAGCGAAGGGACAGGAGCCACACGGGGACGCGGGGCTGGCGTGCGTCGTGCCCCCTGGCTTTCCCCCAGGACCTGGGGATGGGCGCCCACCTCCGTGTGCGGTGCTGCTGGTTCAGCAGACCAGACACGCACTTGCACGGGGTGTGGGTGAGTTTGGGGCGTCGCTCCTGCGACCCCGTCTCTACGGGGTGGGCTGCTGGTGCTGCGGGATGAGACACTTCAGTCCTCACAGTCGCGGCTCCCTCCGTCCGTGGCTGCCGGCCGTGAGCAGACCCGGGAGCCGGGAGCAGAAGGAGAGGCCTGGGAGGCTCCGCGGTTCGGGGTGGATTCGGAGCTGCGGGGCCAGTGTCCGGGGGGCGGCCTGCAGACGGGCTGCAGCGGGGCTTTGTCTCGGCCACCGGTGCTCCAGCCTCTCCCCGCCCTGCATGGGGCTCGGTGTCGGCTCCCACACTTCATCGGCGCGGGCTGCCAAGTGTCCGCGCTCTGCCGCCCTGGGGGTCCCTGGTGCTTCCGTCCCATACCCCACGCTGCAGGAGCTCTGGAAACCGTGGGCAGCTGGGCGGGAACACGGTCGTGTCTGCTCGGGAAGCCGAGGAAAGGCCTTGCCCTGAGCTCTCACTGACGTTGTGCTGTGCTCTTCTGCCCAGGGGACCCGGAGGCTCCTGACCCGAGCGACGCTTTGGGACAACTGGACGGACCGGACAGCCCCCTCCCAACTCTGAAAGGTAAAGTGTGAGGAGCTCTGGGGGCAGGTGTTCGAGAGCGTCCTCAGGGTCCCACGAGAAAGGCCCCCCGCGGTGGGCACCTGTCCCGGAGGGGCGGCTGCGGACCCGGGGTGGGCACCCAGGAGCCAGTGCTGGCCTGTCGGCAGGGGTGGTGGCCTGCCTGCCGCTGCACTGCCGTTAGAGCCATCTGGAAGGTGACGGTGGCCGGGGACAGGGCATAGAGGGGGCGGGTAGCCGCTAGAGGGAGGCAGGGGCCTTGAGGGGAGCTCCGTGGGCCCGGGCAGAGCCTGAGGGTCTGGACGCGTGGCCTGGCCGCTGTCACCTGCTGACAAGTGTTCTTCCTGGGGTCACTCGTCACCCAGACGGGGCGGGTGGCCGGTGGGCGGTGGCGCAATCGTGGCAAGTTCTCTGTCTCGTGCTGCGCCTTTCCGGGTCGCAGTCCGGGTCACCGTGGGCACAGGCACGCCGTGTCAGCTTCTCCGGGCGGCAGAGTCGACACAGCCCGCTTCCTCGGGGAGCTGGCTCTCCTCCTGCTGCACCCTCCGTCCCCGAGTGGTCTGAGATCACCGTCTCAGCCCAGCTGCCGTGACGAGACCCCGCACCTGGGCCGACACCTCAACGGGAACTCGCTCCCCAGAGTCCTGGCAGCGGGGTCCAGCAGGGTCGGGTCTGGGGAGGCCTCTCTGCCGGGCGTGTGATGGGCGCTCTCCCGCTGTCCACGCGGCGGACAGAGGGCTGCTCTCCCTGTCAGGGCGCTGATCCCCCTTGTGGGGGCTTCTGGTGACCTAACGCCCCCAAACGTCCACTGTCAAAGGCCATCCCATCCCCCAGGGGGCTCTAGGCCCTGAGATACACGGTTTGGGGAGACTCGGTACAAAGCCTGACGCCTGTCTATTAAAACATTCGGTTTAGTTCCGCTAACCCTCCAATTATTCGAAAACCAGAAAGCCATCGTAATTTCTTAGGGCCTGCACATTCGAGGCTCCCATGACCCTGTAAGAAGGTGTTTTCCTCCAAGTGTCCACGGTGGGGTCTTCTGAGCATCGAGCAGCTGGGACACATGTCTGCTGGCCTCAGTCTAGGGGCTGACGCATCCCTGCAAGTCCCAAGAGGCTTCCAGGGTCACAGGGGCGCTCACCTCCCTCCTGGCTCTGGAACGCTCACCAGCGCGTGCGGTGAGCTGAGGGGTCACTTGGCTGAACCTAGGGCACCGGGCTCCCTGCTCTGTTGATGGCGATGGTGCGTAGACCTCGCTGTGACCTCACAGGGACCCAGAGTCCTTGTAGGGGCAGGCCTCCATCAGGACAGGGACGCGTCCCTGGGGAGCAGGGCCTGTGCTCTGGATGCTGGGTCTCGGGCAACATTTCTTAAGAAGGAAGATCGTTCCGGTGGTTTCGATTCTGAAATCATTTCTCAAAAGGCTGACTTAGCCCACAGTCCGGATGGCCCACACATATCCAGCTGCTGTGTGAGGCCCAGGCACATGCCGGGGACCCCAGAAGTCCAGCAGCATTGTGTGTGGTCTCTGCCTCCTGAGGTTTCCATGCTGGGGAGTCAGCATCCTGAGTCCTTGACGGAGCGGCTCGGAGGAAGACACAGGGGTACGGTCCACTGCAAGGAAGGGGAGGACGTCCCGGCAAAGGACAGGATGTTACTCTGAGAGCTGAAGAGCTGACGGGCAAGGAGCGGGTGTCCTGGGCCTTGGCAGTGCCCGTGCAAAGGCCCTGAGGTCAAGACGACTCATTGTCTTGGGGCAGCTGAGAGGAAGGGCTGGGGTAGCTGGGGTCAGCAGGAGCTAAACCTACACGGCCCAGTACCAAGGCCATCAGGCACGTGTGGGTCTTTAAATTTAAATCAATTAAAATAGAATTAAGATTCCAGCTCCTCAGTCTTCTGAGCTGCATTTCAAGTGGTCAGTGGCCACTTGTGGCTCACGCAGTCATGGCCCAGATCTAGAACATTCCCTCACCACAGAAAGTTGTGTTGGGCAGCCCAGGGGAGGACACACAGCTCTCCAGGTGGCAGAAGAAGGTTCTGTTTTATTCTGGGACGCGCCGTTCTCCACCGTGCAAGATTCTGGCCTGGGGCACGGTGTCACCAGATCCCGCTCTGAGACGATCGCCCTGGTGGCCTGGAGAGTGATGGCGGGACCGTGGAAGGGGCAGCAGGAGAGAGTGAAGGGGAAGACAGGCGGGAGGTGGCACCGGCTGAGGAGGCTGGACACACCCCTGCGAGCCTGTCCGCGTGAGCTCCGCTGCAGACAGCAGTGCTCCTCGGGGAGCCGCGTTTGCAGCGGCCCCAGCCCCCCGCCCAGGTGCGGAGCGCAGGCCTCCAGGGCCTGGGTCTGTGGGGACAGAGGGACTGGGGTGGGGGGGCACCGCCCAGACCCAGCTGTGCTGCCAGCAGCGTGGGGGGCAGAGCGGCTGTGCGGTGGGAGGTCCCGCAGGTCCCCGGAGGGACGACGCCCTCCCTGCCTCGCTGGCCGCGCGGAAGTGCCCGTGGGGGGCGCTCACAGGACTTACCCCCACCCGGCCACCGGCTCCAAACACGGAGGAGTCGGGTCTGTGCCTTGGGTGGTTTTCTTGGTCCTCCTTTTTGGTATTCGAGCAATTCCTCAAGCCCACAGCTGCATACTTTGTCACGCCGTCTGCGGAGTTCGGATTCGATGGCCTCTGGTCTGTTTTTGTTAACCTCATGGGATTGTGGGAAAACCAGGCTGCTTCCCGTCTACGGCTCAGAGGCATTTGGAAGCTTGTGTTCCCTTCTCCAGAGCACAGGAGCACCGTCTGCGCGGGCTCCCTGGTGGAGCAGGTGTATGTGGAGGTGTGTGCGCGTGCGTGTGTGTGTGCGTGTGTCTCGGCAGGTATTCTTGCACACATGTGTGCGTGTGCGCGCGTGTGGCTCTGTGTGTCTGTGCCTGCGTGTGTGCCCACGTGTATGTGTGTGTGTCCCAGTATGTATTCTTGCACATGTGTGTGCGTGCATGTGTCTGTGTGCTTGAATGTTTGCATGCGTCTGTGTGTACACATGTGTGTCTGTGTGTGTGTGTGCGCGCACTGTGACGGGACAGCATGCCCAGTGCCCCCAGTCGTCGGAGGGATGGGGTCTCTGTGCGGTGCCCACAAGGCACCAGTGGCAGGACGCGTGTGCTGTGTGGCAGGTGTGACCGTCAGCATCAACCCCTGTTCCAGGTGACGGGACCTCAGCCACCCCTTGGGGGCAGGATCCCCGAGAACGGCCATGGGGAGCCTCAGGGACCCCAGTCGTTCCCTTATGGCCCTGTTCTCTGGCTCCTTCCTGTGACGTTATTCTTCTCGGGTTGTGGCTGCTGCACGGAGAGACACTCGCTGCTCCCCGGCCTCCTGCTACGCTCAGTGACAGGAGTTGGCCTGGCCGTGCCGGGCTCACTAATCCCCGTGCTTTTCTGTGCCACTCCAGGGAGCTCCTTGCTTGGCCCTTTTGGCTGAAATCGTACAGAAAGTTCAGAACAGCCGGACGGCCCGTAGGAGCCACTTCCTTACTCCGGTCGGCGTTTGTGCGGGCCCCACCCCTCCCCCCATCTCTCTAGAACCTCCGGCGGATAAAGACGGCCGCTGGGCCGGGCCCTCGGAGGGAGAACCGCGGGGCGTCCTCCGAGCAGACTCGGATCTGGGCACGAGGTCCGAGTGTAGACGGCGTCTGTGCTTGGGTCCCCTGCACCACAGAGAGGGCGTCACGTATGTAGGGTCGGTGGCCGGTCCTGAGACAGATCCCCGAGCAAAAAGCCTGCGTAGGGAATAAACACGACAGACACGGTGACTTACAGCTGAAAAGTTTGCCTGAAATTCCCGCGTGCCAGGGCCCGTCCCCACAGGCCTGCAGCCGGCCCGCGGGCTCCAGGAAAAGTGCTGCCTCAGCGCCGGGTGGGTGTTCGCCCGGAGCCCGTCTTCCGGGCTGCGTAGACACGCGGGTGAGACGGTGGGCGGCGTTCTGTCACTCGCTGGTGCTGGCGTGACGCTTGCCGAAGGTACCTCCGGCCCGGCGGCTGTTTGCTCTTGCGTTCCAAGGCTGTATTTCAAGCGCATCTGTGACACGTCTCGGGTTTTGTAAAATCAGTGCTTTGGAATGTTTGTGGGAAGTGGATCGCTTCTGAGAGCCTGGGGGCGGTGCTGCTGGGCTGCTGCGGCCAGGCCTCTCCCAGCACAGCCCGTGGGCTGCTGTCCCCAGGGGCTCCTAAATCACGGGGCAGATGTCCACCCTTACCCACCGGGCCGCCCCTGCCATGTGCAGCGTTCCGGGGCAGAGGGAACAGAAAAATCAGCAGAGCTCTGCGTTGGCGTGGACGAGGCCCCTTGCTCTGCTGCCCGAGCCTTGGGTTCCCGACTCCTGTGGGACGCAAGGATTGAGGAGCGCGTGTGCTGGGGGCGTTTCCGGAACTGCCGATGTGAGCGTGTGACCGTCTCCTGGAGTTTGCCGCAGGCGTGAGGGCGCCGAGCTGACGGGTGACGTTGAGAGCTCACCCTCTGTTGCAGACACAGGGTCAAGGGCTCTGAGTCCAGTGCCTCTCCCCGGGGTGGTGGGGGGCACTTACGGATCTGCCTCGCTCCTTCCCGTCACCAGGAGTCCACCGAGCCGGGTGGGCCGCCCAGGACGTGGCCAGACTGCACAGTGCTGGGAGAGAACCGTGGGGAGGTGGTGGCCTGTCACACGGGCTCCTTCATTCCTCCATCCCTACCCTCTGCTGCAGCTCCCGAGGGCTCTCGTACCCAGCAACCACAGACGGGGTGTTTCGAGCCACAGAAATCCTGTCTCCCAGTTCTGGAGGCCAGATGTCCACCAGGCGTG
Organism: Mustela nigripes; assembly: GCF_022355385.1. Taxonomy (NCBI): domain Eukaryota; kingdom Metazoa; phylum Chordata; class Mammalia; order Carnivora; family Mustelidae; genus Mustela; species Mustela nigripes. The sequence continues at coordinate 90,737,801 of NC_081565.1, read as the reverse complement.
GACTTCCTGGGCTCGTGGCTGCATCTCTCACATCTCTGCCCCTGTTGTCACACGGTCTTCTCTGTGTGTCTCTGCCCAGATGTCCCTCTTCTGAGAGGGACGTGAGCCCTTGCACGAGGACCCACCCACATGACCTCATCTTAATGTGATTACATCTGCCGTGACTCTGCTTCCAAATAAGGACACATTCTCAGGTTCCGGGGATGAGGCGCCAACACGTCACTGGGGCCACTGTTGACCACATGACAGGACGGACCCCTGCCCCGCACTGTTCTCCGGACCGCACGTTTCCTTGGCTCCTGTTTGCCCACGCTCTCTCGTGCCGTCGTTCCTGCTCTCGCTCCTCCCCGTGGCTCCTCCGCTCGTCTGCCCCACGCTGCTGCCCCCATCTGCCGCCGGTTCTGCGCAGACCACTGGACAGCTCAGCGGGGACGTCTGAGCCAGAGTGACCCACTGCCCCGGCCCCCGGCTGATTTATTGGCCCATAAATGCTTTCCCTAGAAAAGAGCCCTTTACGTGCTCTGGCGGGGCTCTCTGGGTCTCCTCCTCACCTGCCTGGCCAGGCGGGTTGTCTGTATTATCTTCCCCCAGTCAAAGCCCTGCGGCCTGCGACCCTCGGGCACAGCTTTCCTTGTCTCCTTCCCGGACCAGTCAGCGTGGCCTGGGAACAAGGGACTCCTCGGACACCTAGATAGTCTGACCAAGTCCGTGGACTTGTGGGCGGTCAGCAGGGACTTTAAGAAAACAAACACACACAGTCATCACTGATCTGTCTGCGAGGCAGGCGCGGCGTCCCACGGTGACGGCTTCTCCCGTTGCCTCTGCCTTCAGTGTGTTTTCACGCCTGGACTCGGCGCCGCTGTCCGGAGTTAGGGGTGAGCATGGTTGTTAGAAGTCGCCGTGCTGTGCAGCAGGAGACACGCTCTTGGCGATGACACGGGAAGACTTCTGTCCTCCCTCTCCCGCTGTGGGGCCCCGGCTGACCTGTCCGCCAGGTCCTCGGTTGTCTGGGTTTGCCCACTTGGGCTGTTCAGTTGTGTCTGGAGAAGTTTGGTGGTGCACCCAGAGGGAGCCTTGTGAGCTAGAAGAGAGGTTAGCAAAAGTTAGTACAAACCCCATATTTTGCACAAATGAGAAATGAAGCTGGGAGTTTAAATGGGTGCCTGTGAAGAAAGCCAAGGGCCGAGGCAGCACTGTACTTCACCCTGAAAGAACTTTCTTTCTGGCTTTCATGATGGCCCCCGAGAATTAACGGTGGCTACAGCGGTAGACCAAACTAACGTGGCCGCCGTCCCACTTAAATTATATACAAATGTTCCATAAGAATGAGTAAAAGAGGTCACTGCTTAGATGAGCTTGCAGAGAGAGAGTGAGAAGGAGGAATGCCCAGGGGCCAGGAAGAGACAGGAGGCAGAGTTGTGACGGCCTTGGGCAGGATCAGCTGGAGGTGGTTCTGCTCTGTCTGCAGCCTGGGAAAATGTCCCGTGGTTTCGGTCATCCGAGACAAAGAGTTGTCTCCTGCAGGTGTCACTGCTCACGGCATGGGCTCCCCGGCCACAAAAGACGGTGTCCCCATGGGGCTCTGGGTGGATCCACGGACTCCAGAGGAGGAGGAGCACCAGGAAGTCTGGGCACCTTGACAAAAGTGGGGGTGGGCAATGGGGTTCTGCGGGTGCATCAGATTCTCCAGATGCTGGAAGACCCCCCACCCGTTCCCCCAGCCCTGAGCATAAATGCCCGTTAGAGAGAATACCCAGGAGGGGGAAAATGCTAGCTGAGATCACATGAATAAACAAATCCCTGCATGTCACAATTTCACTTGGAATCGGAGGTATTACATTTCCTTCAATCAGAAGAAATAGGAATCGCAACAAAAATCAAATTTGCCTTTAGGAAAATGAAAGAATTTACTCTTCATCCTCCCTCAATAAGGCCTCTGAATGATCATTCTGCTACAGAGGCTGTTCTGGAAGGCTCAGCTGCAGCAGGAGTCTTGGGTTTCAGGGTCAAACTGGAGGGAACCCGGGAGGTGCAGAGAGCTGAGTGTGGTAGGTGAGCCTATGGCAACAAGCTAGGAGACCCAGGGACTACAGCCCTCGCCTGAACCTTGGCTCAAAGGGGCAAGCACAGAAGCCACTACCATGAGGAATCACACTCAGACCCACACCTCAGGAAACCCAGGTTATGTGATGGGAAAGTTTTCGGGGAATCCCAGGCCCTAGAAAACATGAAACATGAAAATTTGGCACTGCCAGTCCTGAAAGGGTTCCTGCAGGAAAACCAGCCCTACAGTGGAAAATTACAAAGCACAGTTGGAGAGGCTTGGGATGAGTGGTGAGCTAGTAAACAAAGAAGCCAGAAGGATTAAAGATAAAGGAAGAAAAGGCCGTGGTGGGTTTGAAAACCAAACAGACCTTCTAGAAATAAAAAATTGTAGTCAGAGAACTGAGAAAATTGATGGGCAGGTCAAGGAGCAGAGGGTGCACAGCTGGAGATTAAAAGAGGGAATTAAAAGCAGTGAAGTGCACTGAGGAACCACAGACAGGAGGACGTTCGGCATCTGACTGGAAGATTTCCGAGGAGAGACAAAGGGGCTGTAGAAACAATGAGGGACTGATGGGGAATTTTACAGAATTGATGGAATTGGGAATGGTACTAAGACCCATTAATGCTACATGCAAATAAATCCATAGCTAGGGATACATGGGAATGGCAAAGACAGAGGGGAACTATGGAAAAGCAGCCTACGAGGGGAAAGGTCGGATAACCCACAAAGGCATAAGAACTAGCTTGACTTGCAGCTGTCAACACAAGCCCGGAGACGCCAGTGTAACCTCCAGTCTAGAATTCCATACCCAGCTAAACTGTCACGCAAGTCAGGAAGTCGGGGTCACCCTCGGACCAGGACTGAGGGTGTTTCCAGCCTCAGTCTTTTACCTAAAGAGCAAATATGAATCAGGATGAGAAAACACCCAAGTAGCCTGCTCTTCCCTAAGAGAAACGTTCAGAGGCCGATAAATCAGTAAGGGAAAAGCGGAGAATAAGGAAATCCAGTAGAAAACGGGAAAGGAGGAGTAAAATGAAATGAAATAAAATGCATAATGAAAACACTAAAAATCAAAGTTGCCAGTTAAGAAACCCATAGTTCACACGTACAGACACATCAAATAACATGTTACGTTATTACATGTTGTTTAGAAGATTCATCTCTAAAATTTAATCATAAAAATGATTGTAAAAATTAAAAATAGTGTAAGATCAAAGTACCCTGAGGTAGCTACCTTAATGTCAGACAAGCTCTCTCTTAGACGGAAGCCTTGCACAGTGGTCTAAAGACGGAAGTTTAGACACCCCGCAGCATAGTTTCCAATATATAGACACAACTTGACAAAATTACTAATAGTCATCTGACCAACACACCATCAGTGAACACAGGTGCCATTGAGAGTAAGAGATAAACTTGAAAAATTTGACAAGCTTAATCTAATGGGCATATGTAAATCCCCGTCCTGAGCAGTTAGAGAAATACATTTTTTTTTTTAAGATTTATATTTATTTAGTCATCGGAGAAAGTGAGAGAGCACTAGCTCTGAGAGGCAGAGAGAGAGGGAGAAGCAGACTCCCCCCCCCCCCCCGAGCAGGGAGCCCTACGTGGGGCTCGATCCCATGACCCGGAGATCATGACCAGTGCCAAAGGCAGATGCTTAACCGACTGAGCCACCCAGGCAGCCCAAGAAAACACATTCTTACCAATAAAATGTCACTGGCCCTGTGACATCACTTCTCCATGCGGGTGGATCCTTTCCAGATATTTTTGTATGTGTGCGAGATGACACGTGTATACAGGGGGTCATGGAACACAGCTGACTGCCCCTCACTTGGGGAAAAGGTAAAGAAATCATGGTTGGTTTGTACTGTGAAACATGCAGTCATTAAGATAAATGAACATCAACAAAGATAAATCCCAAGTTGACTTTGAGTGAAAAAAAGAAAAAAACTAGCAAAGAAGATCTTTCAGGGAAAATTTCTAAAAATATAGAACAGTAAAAATGTGCATCAGAATGGTGCATACCTGTTCTCAGGAGAGGGAGGAAGAGATAGGTAAGTGTGGATTTTCGCTGAATCCTAGAATGTTTAATTTTTTAAAAAAGTGTTCTAAGTCAATTATGGTAAATGTTAGCATAAGATACCGATGTTGTGTGCGCTGGTATCTATTATATTTCTATTCGCATTTGTTGTGTGTTTGTACCGTTTCAGTATTGAAAATTAAGTTGGGAGGAACTAACACTGAGCAAAATAATTAGGTAAAAGGGTATTCGAGCAGTATGAACTTTTAAAGCAGATAGCCAACGGTCACACTGTTGACTATTTCAAGAAGATACCTGCATAGAAAATCCAAGACAGTCAGCTTAGAAGCTATTATAACTAACAAGAAAGTTCAGTAAAGTGCCAGGATAAAAGGTTAATACACGTGGCGGACAGAATATTGCCATTCCGAAGATGTCACGGGATCCTGGGAACATGTCCCCTTGCGTGGTGCAGGGACTTTGCAGATGGGAGTAAGTTAACGATTTTGAGAGGGGAAATGATCTTGGATGATCCAAGTGGGCCCAGTGTCACCACAGAGGTCCTACAAGAGGGAGGCAGAAGAGTCAGAGTCACTAGCTGGAGACCTGGTGATGGAGACGGAGGTGAGTCTTGTCATCGGTCTTTGGAGGAACTGTCATCAGTGTGGAGAGGAGAATTGTAATTCCTCTTAGGCCAAGAAGAGATCATTGTTATTTTAATGTGTCGTTTGCTATTTTACGTTACAATGTGATGAGTATTTTATAAGCCCTACTCTGCAAACCTAGATGAAGCATTTGAATATTCAAGAATTTGAAAGTGCTTCCTGTGAAACCCTCTGATTCAGTGGGGCTCTGGCCAGAACACAGTGAAGGGGTGAGTGTCCCCTCACCTGTGACGGGGATTATATCAGAGGAACCCCTTGACACGGTCACATCAGACTGGGCGTGTGTCCAGGGTCTCGGGGTCTAGGTTGGGAGCTGCAGGAACCAGGTCTCCCCCCGTCCAGTGAGCGGTGGAGTTCATGAAGGGTGTACAGGCAGCGCGTCCCCTGCCTGCTTCCAGGGGGTGTCTTCGTGTCCCTCACATGACAGCTTTGTGTCCTCCACGAGAGTTCTGGTCCACAAGTGAATCCAGTGCACTGAGAGAATCAGGGTCGATCTAGTGGTGTGGGTAGTAAAGATCAGTGCTAGTTAGGGAACCTTCTCAGGCAGCTGTCTGCCCACTCTCCCTTGTCAAGAAGAACCGCCCTTGCCTCATGAAACCCCAGCTTCCCGTCCCCTCTGCCACCTCCCGTCACCCAACATCAGGGCCCATCCCCCAGCCTGGGAAACGTACCTCGAGGGTCCCCTGGAAACGCTGTGTTTCCCATGCAGTGAAGGCTGACGGATTCCTAACAGATACGGGCCATCTTTCCACTTCGTTTCTTTCTTTCTTTCTTTTTTAAGATTTTATTGATTTATTTGGCAGACAGAGATCACAAGTAGGCAGAGAGGCAGGCAGAGAGAGAGAGAGGGGGAAGCAGGCTCCCTGCTGAGCAGAGAGCCCCATGCGGGACTCGATCCCAGGACCCTGAGACATGACCTGAGCCAAAGGCAGAGGCTTTAACCCACTGAGCCACCCAGGTGCCCCGTCCACTTCATTTCTTTAAAAAAGGATAGGAACCTACCAGAAATCAAGCCAGAAGACTCAGAGCGTGGCTGTATTTGATGGCCATTTCCAGACTTCTCTGGTGTCTTAGTTTTGTCTGCGGTGAGTTCATCTCCTCGTGGCTGATCGTCTTCTCTAACCGCAGGGTGTGCTGTGGAGGGTTAGCGTGTGTACTCACCTTGACAGCATAACCTCCCCGTCCCGACACACATGTGCGCACACTTACACGGCATCACACACACGACAGAGGCACACACACGCGCACACACTCCACCACAAATACACATGCCACGTCACACCCACATGTCACACCACATGCACACATACACTCAATACACCACCACATCACACCCGCACACCACATTCCACATACGTACCTGCACACAAACACACACACAAACACACCCCTCTCCTCCGCCATCGGTTTCACTTCCTCCTGTCCTCTGTGGCCTGTGTCACCGGCGGAGAGTCCCCAGCCCTGGTCGGGTTGAGCCACATTCCAGCCCCGCGGGGAGCCCCGCACAGCTTCTTCCCGCTCCTGCCCCACGTGCAGCCTTCAGCAGCTCTAGCCTTGACGGCCTTGTTCATTTTTGATGAGGTGTCCGGTGACAAATCGTTCTTCCTGAGGCTTGACTTGGTGGTGCGGCTGGACGGGACACGGCTCTTCTGAGCGTGAGCTGCGTCGTGCGTCCGTGAGACCCGCTGAGGCCGGAGCTGGCACAGAGCAGCCCAGCTGATCCTGTCTCTGGGGCTCCAAGTTCCTGCCGTCCAGGGTGTTCCCGTAACCCCCAAGTCATGCCTCCTGGTGCCCTCGCGTGGTCACTCGTGGACCTGCCCGGAGCCGTGAGTGCATCTGATGCGCACATCGCTCACAGAGGCCCAACCAGGCGACTCCCGCCGGTGCCTCCCGCTCGGACTGGAAACAGGTGCCCTTTCTGTGGTCTCCATGTGATCTCAGGCTTTTGGCAGTTTTTGGCTTTTTGTTGGTGATTTCGCTGTTTAAAACCCCCTGCAGTAATGGTGCCGAAGTGTTGTCTCGCGCTCTAAGCGCCAGAACGCTGTGACGTGTCTTACGGAGAAGACACGCGTCAGATAAGCGTCCTTCAGGCCGCAGTGTTGGCGGTGACCTCGCGTCAGAGTCAGCAATACTTGTTAACGAGGTGTCTTCAGACAGAAACACGGGCACAATGAGGTTGTGCCATGACTGACGAAAACCCTGTCCGCATTTCCCCGGGAGCAGCGGTTGGCTCATTCAGTGTTCTTAGAACCTTCTAGAACATGAGTGCCGCCAGGGACGGGGATGGTGTGCGTCTAGGTGAGAGGTCACAGGGGCGGCGCCGTCCTCCGGCCCTGACCCAGCCTTGCCCTGTGACTACTGTCCTCCGCAGGCTACTTTCTGAACTTCCTGGAGCCGGTGAACAACATCACCATAGTCCAAGGCCAGACGGCCATTCTGCACTGCAAGGTCGCCGGGAACCCCACCCCCACGGTGCGGTGGCTGAAGAACGACGCGCCCGTGGTGCAGGAGCCCCGGCGGGTCATCGTCCGCAAGACGGAGTATGGCTCCCGGCTGCGGATCCAAGACCTGGACACGACGGACACGGGCTACTACCAGTGCGTGGCCACCAACGGCGTGAAGACCATCACCGCCACAGGCGTGCTGTTCGTGCGGCTCGGTGAGTCAGGGCCGCGGGCCGGCGGCTCGCAGGGAGCCCCGCTCCAGGCCCCGCCCCAGGACGCGAACCTGCCGCTGGACACTGACCACGCGCAGGGCGGCAGAAAGGAAATCAGACCGTTCCCCGAGGCCCCTCACTGTGCACGAGGTCCGGGCTTGACCTGGTCCCCATTTACGAGTCGTAACAGAAAGTAGGCACCGACGCAGGGTCCGGAAACCCGGCGAGCAGAAACTCACCCCAGATGCAAATGGGAGCTTCGAGGTGGGGGGGACCCACGGCCAGGCCGGCCACGCTGAGGGGGATCGGCGGCTGCTGTGCGCAGAAGACGGGGCCCGGCCGGGAGGAAGGGCCAGCAGAGCGCGGTGACGGTCCCCCACTTGCGCGCTCCTCACAGGGGGCGAAGGGGCAGGATGTGTCCTCTCTGGCTCCCGTGGGGGGGTGGTCCCCGCACCGCCCCAGCCTCGGCCCCCGGGCTCCAGACAGCGCGGGCCCCGGCTGGGAGTCAGACCTGGTGAGTCAAGGTTAGATGAGCAGAGAGTGAGAAAAGAGAGCAAAAGCTCCAAAAATCTCTCCAAACGTTTCTGCATGAACAGAGAGCGGGCCCCGTCCACAGTCCGGGGGTCCTGCCTGCCGGGCCTGTGGTCTCGGGCCGCCGCGGAGTCCGGGCCCGAGGTCGGCTCACCGCAGACGGGCCCACTGGGCTGTGGCTGCTTCCCCGTGGGCGGGGCTGGAAGGTTGGATTCCACATCGTGAAGGATTAATGACCTGCCTTGTTTGTTTTTCCCGTTTCAGGTCCAACACACAGCCCAAGTCACCACTTTCAGTGAGTACCCGTTTCCCTCGGACCGTTTTCTCATTCCCCGAGGGCTTCCGTTATGTCAGGATCCGGGGTGGAAATGTGGCAACGGCCTGTCTTGGCTGAGTTGGCGGGACGTCGGCGGGACTTCACACAAGGCTGTGGCTTGGGGCCGGGACCCCGTTGGAGTTTCCACGGCCTCGCATCAGGGAGCAACGTCGTCAGGCCAGGGGCTGCGGGATCGGGACCTCGTGAGGCAGCCGGAAGGGGTGTGGGCCTACGGGCCAGACGGCTGGGGTCACCCGGGTCCTGGAGATGGGGGGGCGCTTCTCACAGAAATCCCAGCCCCGCTCACGACCGCACCGCCAGCTCCTGGGCTCCCCCTTTCTTGTCCCGACAGATCAGAGGCCGTTGCTTCACCCCCAAATGTTGCAAACAGTGACACGGATGCTACATGGGGGTTAACGTGGCTCCTCCATGTCCCCCAGCTTCTCGGCAACACTGGCCCCTGGGGTGGGTGCGGGGCCCCTGGTAGCGTACGCCGGGCGCCACCTGCAGAAGGTAGATTTTGGAGGCCATCCTGTGCTGAGCGGTGGCGTCAAGAGTCCGTTGTGCCGACGGTGAGGCAGGGAGAAGGGACGTCAGAGCCACGGCTGGGCGGCTTCGGAGAGGGCGTCCGTGACTTCAGAAGTGGCCCTGCCTTACTTTTCCATACTTGGTCATCCTGTGTATATAAATATTACATGGCGTAGATGTCCGAGGACAGTGTAGTTTATTAGATAGGCAAGTATCAATTCTATTTGCATATTTGAATTTCATATAAAAACCCAGCAATATTTCTGCATTTATTTTCTTCCGGTTCTTAGTGATTAAAGCAGTGCCTTGCCGTCCGTTCTTCGGGCCGCTTCGGCCACGTGAACGTCTCCCCATCCGGTCCCCCCAGCCTGGGCCGCAGAATCACCTCCAAGGTCTCCTGGAGGTGCTGGGGGGCCTCTCTCGGGATTTACCTCTACCTGCGGGGTACCCCATCCCCCTGCCGCGGACTTTCTTACCTACAAGCCATACTGACCTGATGAGCGGGCTGACTTTCTCCCCATCTCTGTCCCTGGTAGAGCGCGATGTTCCCACAGTGACGAGAACCTTCCATCCTACATCCGTTGTGGTCGCTGTGTGTGTCCTGAGACGGGTGTTCGTTTCTCTAGGGGATGTTCTGAACACGCTCCTTTTTTTTTTTTTTTTTTTTAATTTAATTATTTGACAGACAGAGATCACAAACAGGCAGAGAGGCAGGCAGAGAGAGAGGAGGAAGCAGGTTCCCCGCTGAGCAGAGAGCCCGATGCGGGGCTTGATCCCAGGACCCTGAGATCATGACCTGAGCCGAAGGCAGAGGCTTTAACCCACTGAGCCATCCAGGCGCCCAAAGATGCTCCTTATTACTAGCGATCCCGCCCTGGAGGGGTGCACGGGTTGCTTCTGTGCCATACGAGGACCCAATTGTCCTAAACTTGCAAGCTGACCACCGAGGCTGTTCGTGTTTGCTGCTCTGAAGGAAGAAAACCCGTAGCAGCCACGTCGGCTGGTTTGCTCGTTCGCAACAGACGTTCCTTGACACTCTTGGTTCCTCTTGGTCAACCGTCTCTTCGCAGTCTTTGCCCACCGCCCTAACACTCTGCCCTCCTGAGTTTTAGTAAGTATTTATCTCTGTCTTGATTATACAGAAGTTAAAATTTTTCGGTCGCTTATCAGTAGTCACCAATAATTTTATGGTGTTCGTGCTGCGTCTTGTTAAAGAACACCCTCATTTCCTTGAGGAATTCTGGTGGTATTTCGATCGGAATGATAATGAATTTTAAGGTAAAGTTGGTGAAAGGTAACATCTAAATTGAATTGTCCTGTCAAAAACCACTTTCTTCGGGGCGCCTGGGTGGCTCAGTGGGTTAAGCCGCTGCCTTCGGCTCAGGTCATGATCTCAGGGTCCTGGGATCGAGTCCTGCATCGGGCTCTCTGCTCAGCAGGGAGCCTGCTTCCTTCTCTCTCTCTCTGCCTTCCTCTCAGTGTACTTGTAATTTCTCTCTGTCAAATAAATAAATAAAATCTTAAAAAAAAAAAAAACCACTTTCTTCAAACTTTAAGGTACTCCTTTTTCCTCCAAAATATATATAATATTGGATATAGATATATAAAAATATTTATATTTTTTAATTTATTTATTTGAGAGAGAGACAACATACCTGTGAGCAAGAGAGAGCGGAGAGGGAGAAGCAGGGTCCCTCTGACCAGGGAGCCCGAAGCGGGCTCGATCCCAGGACCTTGAGATCATGACCTGAGCCGAAGGCAGACGCTTCACCTACTGAGCCACCCAGGCGCCCCTCGTAACATTGTATCATGAACAATTACAAGCATATGGAAAAGTAGAGAGAATGACAGTGATTATCCAATCCGATGCCCCCTGCCACTCCTGGTTCTGCTGGCCTTACGGCCTCTTTCTCTACCCATCAGTCCGTCGGTGTTATGTTTTCCACAGCTAGTTACAAGTATTTGTGCCCCTGAACTTAAATGCTGCGGCGTGGACAAGAGTTCGGTATCTGTGTTCTAGCCTTGCTGCTTCTTTGGAGTTAAAACACCGCACAGCGAAGTGCACGGATCTGCCGTATCACCTTAATAAGGTCCAGCAAGTGCAACAACCTCTGCCGTGCAAACTCCTGCCCAGGCACAGAACATTCCTGTCCTTCTAGAAAGTTCCATTGTGCAGCTTCTCAGGCAACTCCCTCCTCCTTGGGCAGCCACGGTTCTCATTTCTTTTCTGCCATGGACTCATTTTACGTATTTTAGAACTTTCCAGAAATGAAATTCCACAGCATGTAGCCACGCAAGACTGGCTTCTCTCACTTCATGTGAAGTGTCTGAGGCGCCTGTGTTAGCAGGTCACTGCCTTGTCGCTGGAGGTTGTCCCACTGTATGTCTACACCCGTTGGTCCTTCCACTCTCCTGTTGACGATGGATGCCCAGGTGATTCACCCCTTTGGCTCTTAGGAATAAGGTGCTGTGGATATTCTCAAACGCGTTTTGGCGGGCATATATTTTCATTTCTGTTCAGCAAATACTAGGAGTGGTATCGTTGGCTCACAGGGTGTGTGTCGAGTTTTGTCAAAAATGCCAGCAAATACCAGACTTCCCTAAGGTGGTTGCGCCACCGGCGGCGAGCAGAGTTCCGGCCGCTGCGTGAGTTCACCAGCGTTTGGTCTGGCTGGTGTTTTTAATTAAGTTGAGCCATTCTGGTGTGTGTGTAGTAGTTCCACCGATCTTTATGTCCATTTAATTTCTTGAAAAAGTCATTTTTGTTAAGCACTTTATTTAACTTTCAAACAAATGCATTTAAGACTATGACATGTCCTCTGAATAATGCTTTGGCTGCATTTCTCCCCTTCCTGCCAGGCACACAGGCTTTTCTTGTGATTTCCTGATTCTTGTTGCGCTGTCATCAGTGGTTTGGGGACGTATTTTACTTTGGTGATTTGCTGCGATCTTTTCTGGGACCAGTTAGATGCGGTCGGTTCTTGTCTTTCCTGCCGCATGTTCCGGCGGTGGTCACACGCAGGTTGCTTCATATACTCGATCACACGTGTTGAGTGTGTAACTGAAGGTGTCTTTGTGTTTTCGTCTGCATAGTTTATAGATCTCGGAAAATAGGTGAAAGTCATCAGTACCTATTTTGGGTTTGTCAGTTTCTGTCAATTTCCTTCCTTCCTTTCTTTTCCTAAATGCCTATAGGTTTGGGGCTGTACAGCTTTTATTTTGTTTTTAGTCCCTTTTAGTGCTTTTTGCTTTGAATTCAGTGCTGCCCGACAATAATATGGCTGCTCCTACCTCATAGGAAATAATTACTGCAAATAACCAGAATAGACTGTATTTTACCCATTTTTCATTGGGTGATTTGTCTTTTTCTCACGGGTTTGCGAGAGTTTTAACCAGTATTCTAGACAGAACTTTCCAAGCTCTTACTCCACCGGGACGGATTCTGTGCTGGTACAGCTGGGGCTCTCCTGTCGTGTTTCTCTATCGATGGCCTAGTCGTTGGCACCGTCCAGTGAATGGCGCCGTCGGTAATCACGAAGTGTGACGTCACCTCTGTCACACGTAGATTCCTGCGCTCGTGCGTCTGCTCTGAGCTCTCCAGTGTGCTCCTGCAGCGTCTCTCTGGAATATCGTCACAGTGTTCCAACAGCTTCGCAATGTCTTGGTGTCTGTAGAGAGATTTTCTCACTCTGCTGCTATGGACTGAATTATGTCTCCCCCCACCCCCACGCCCCACTTCACACATTGAAGCCTTAACCCCCAGGGCCATGTGACAGTATTAGAGGTATGGTCTTTCAGGACGAAATTACAGTTAAATGGGGTCTTACGGGTGGGGCCCTGATCCTGTAGGACTCATGTCCTTACCAGAAGAGGAAGACCCACGAGAGCTTTCTGTCCACGGTGTGAGGACACAGCAGGAAGGTGGCCTTCTGTGCGCCGGAGCGGAACAGGCCGGCACTTCGATGCTGAGCCTCTCGGCCTCCAGAACTACACAAAGTCAGGTTGACCCGTCAGGGCTATTTGTTCCCGCAGGCTGGGCTGACGCATACATCCCCCTTATTACTCTACCATTGTTTCAGATGTCTTGGCCGTCGTGTTCTACTCTCCATCTGGATTTCTGTCGGTTTGTTTTTTTCTTGGAACTGTGGAGTAGAAGCCGGTGTTTGCCGTCACTTTTCTCAGATACAACGGTGATTCTGTAGCTTTTCTCCTTGGAGAATATTAATGTCATGGAAGCGGCGCTCCCAGCGTTGTGTGCCTGTACGGCTCCGGCCTGAAAGGCGCTCGACCAGGGTGAGTTCTGCTCTAGCGAACCCGTCTGCCGCTTCGTGCTGGCGGACGACCTTCCGCACTCGGGTTACCTGGTCGTCTGACGCGCCCGAGCTCGATGCTGATTGTGTCTCCACAGACGACCCTCCCCTCCTGTGGCATCTCTGGAAATGAACCAAAACCAAGACAGAAAGAGGGGAAATCACTGGGCTGAAAACAGATATGTCCACACGTTCTCCGTTTTTGTCCCTGGAGCGGCCCCAGCTCGTCTCCCGTGACTCCTCTCTTGGGCCATCTCCTTAGGCCCCTCCTTGTTGGACCAGCCGTGGGCCTGTGCCTGCACGCGGGGAGCCCGCCCGGGAGCACCCGCGGAGCCTCGGCCGACCCCCAGTGCCGCGGGTCCGCGCTGTGAGCGGGAACCACTGCGGCAGCTGCCCTCCAGGCTCCCCGCCCCAGCGGCTGCCCTCACACGGCCACACCTGCGCCCACGGGCAGAGCGTTGGACGCCAGGACGTAGGCGTCGAGCGAGGTGACGGGATTTACTGCGTTAAAACACTAAAACGCAGCTTTTCCTTTCATGCTCTTGAAGGGAGGGTGAGGAGGGTGAGCACGAGGGAACGGAGGCTTGAAGAGCAGCCCGGCCTCCGCAGACGTGGCTCAAGGACAGCCATACCGCGGCTCACTCGGGCGGCCACTTGGGTAACGTGAGGGGTTAACAGGAGGCGGCGCGTCCCGTGTTTGGTGTATGGGCTCCATTTTCATCTGCCCTTTAAAACGTGGTTCGACTTCACGGTGACAGACCCGTGCGTCCACAGTGGCATAGCCGGGTGGCTTGGGCGGGCGGGGTAGCCCCCGGAACCCACCCTGGTTCCTGCACAGCTGTGCTGGGCCAGCGCCGCGGTCCCCCGTGTGAGCACCCCGGTCCCCCGTGTGAGCACCCCGGTGCTGCCGCAGAGGCTGCTTGCAGGGACGTGCGTGGCTCGTGGGGGTAGTTGTGAATTAGGCTCGTGATGGGCTTCCGGGAAATCGACAAACGGGGCCGCGTCCCCAGCCCTTTTCTTACTTCACACGGTGCGAGTGACTCCAGGGCTCTGGCCGCTCACCGCCCGTGCGCTCCCAGCCCTGGAAGCCCCGTTTCCCGGTCTGACTATCTCCCTGTATCCAGGCCCAGACTCTGCGGCCTCGGGGCACCCCCGGGCGGGTGACTCAGAGGCGCCCCACAGCCGGCGTGTCCAAACAGGGCTCGGCAATCTGCTCCCTCCAGCTCCTCCCACAGCCGTTTTTGGGGGACGGTCATAACCGAGTTCAAGCTTTATCCTAATTACAGGAAAAACAGCACTATTAAAAAAAACACACTCAAACTGCCAACAAGCCAGTGATTAAAAATGACTTCAGGAGAAACCGGCTGCCTCGCCGTAGGAGAGGGAACCGTCCCGGGCAGAGGCTGGCACGGAGCATTTGAGGTTTAAGCCACGAACGCCCGCCCGGGTCTCGCTGAGCTGGAGAGAGGGAGGAGCCAGCCGGGGGGTCTCCCTCGTGACTTCTCGCTGTGGTAGGTTCTCTTTCTTGGAAAACGTAACTCCTTAAACCCCGTAGTGCCGAACTGGAATAAGAGAGAGAAACTCCGTTCGTTTTAAGATTACGTGATGCAGGCAGGAGGTGGCAGAGACCCTCTGGGGAGCGCGGGGGACACCCACAGCCTCCCGCTCACCGCACAGCGACAGCGGACGTGTCTGCGCGTTAGCAGGGGTGACGGTGTCCGCGCGGGACGTGTGCTGACACATCCGATGCCTCCGCTTGGTCCTTTTGTGTTCGCCTGAGCCCACGCACTAGCCGTCACGCCCTAGTATTTAGGGATGAGAGCTTTCCACACACCGACCGCCAGAGTCACCCAAGGAAATACGCACCTTCCAAGGTTTGCCCGGGAGGGACGAGCCCCCGTGCGCCCCAGAGGAGAGCCACGCTTCCCTCCGGTGAACTGTGAACCCGAACCACCCTTTCTCTGCCTCCGGCCGCCGCGTGTGATCCTGGCTCGGAGACGGTTTCTGAGAGGTTCTGCTGACTTGGGTTTTGGGGTCATGAATGCCGGCATGGGGCGAGCTCCCGCGGACCCCGTAATCACTTTTTGTGTTGACCTTGTGCTCTCGGTCCGTCCGGGTGGCTCGCTGCCCATTTCTCTATTGTCTTTTTTTTTGTTGGGGCCAGTCTGTGTGCTCGTGTTTTGTGAAGCGTGGTGCCCGTTCAGTCCGCGGTGTCCTTGGACGTGCTCGTGCGTCACTCGTGTCACCGCGTCCTGTGGGCGATCCCGTGGTATATCATTACAACTTCAAATTTCTTAGGACATTTAAGGCTATTCTGAGTTTTTATTTCTGTTTCCACTAATTTTAGTGTCTTGTGTTTTTCAAGGAATTTACTCTGTTTTTCTAAGTTATTGGATCTGCGTTCAGGTATTTGTGCGTACCGTTTCCTGCTACTTTTGAACACCCGTCGAGTTTTTGGCGAGGTCCCCTTTGCACTCGTGATATTGTGGATGTGTGTTTGCTCCTTCTCTTCATTTGTTCTTTTCCAGGTTTTCTAGGTAGAAGCGATTTTGTTCTTTTTTAGAACTAACTTTTGGCTTTATTGATTTTTCTGTTTCTTTTGTATTGATTTCTGTTCTCATCATTATTATTTTCTAGTTATTTCAGGCTTAATTTGACGTTATTTTCCCAACTATCTTCTTCACCCTGAAGGACTGACTGCATCAGAGCTCCTGTCCCGTGCGCAGGACACGGTGCACGGAGTGTGGGTGCCTCTGATTTTCCAGGCGCCGTGGGCAAGCGCCCTGAGCCGCCCGCAGACGGTGGCGTGTGGCCCACGCCTGGGGCAGAGCCGACGTGCGCTTTTGGTGGGTTGGTAGGCACTGGTTTTTGTTGACTCCGCAGCTGACTCCAGCTCACAGAGTGAGAAGGCAGGGCTTCGGGCTGTATTTTGGCGTGTGCTTGTCTAGTTAAACTACATTGAAGGAATCCTTGACCCAAGGAAATCATGGCGCAGCGAGCTTGCGAGAAAGGGCGTCCAGCTCCTGTCGACGCCACATCTCTCTGTTTCGGTTACTTGCGGCTCCAGGTTCCTTTCTCTGAGAGAGAGCGAGCTCCTGCAGGGGCCAGGAGGGAGAGAGCCGAGCGGCCGGAGGGGTGATCTGCCAGATCCTTTGTCTCTGCCGTTACGAGCGTCCGGATCTTACGTTTGTGAGGGAGCTGAAATACGGGTTTTCACGTCCATTTGGTGGAGCTGGACGCGACACAGGTTTTCCTGGGGGCCGGTGCCGGCCCCTGGAGGGCGGGCTGACGGTGCCGTCAGGCTTAGGGGCTGGTTACAGATTTGCTAGAAAACAAGTGACTTAATTACAGTCCTAATGCACTTGTCAGTAACCTGCCCCAGGAGCCCCAAGCACCTCTCCTTGTCTCCGGCCCTGCCGGCTCTCGTATATCTGCCATGGCCCCGTCCCCTGTCTCCTTGGAGCATCCTGAGGGCTCTGAAAAGCATCTGGTGCTCAGAACGCCTGATCTCATCAGCTGAAGGCACGACTAACAGGTCCACACAGTAGAGTGTGGCACAGACTCCAGCGGGCCCTGTGCGTGCCGTGCAAAGGCCCTGGGGAGGGGGTTGAACTGGGGGGCCCGGTGGGAGGGCCTTGCTTCGGTGAGGCTCCCCGCCCAGCCCCTGTGTCTTGAAGTGTGGCTCGTGCCATCTACTTCTCTGTTGTGTAACAAGAACATCTCCTTGTACAGCTTACTTGAAGGCCAGACTTTCGGGGATCCCCATTATTTCCCTCCATGTCAAAGGCTTCTCTCGTGTGATGTGGGAACGTGGTTCCCGGACTGTCATCACCGTCGCAAGTCTGGCTTGCAGACAACCGACACGCGTGGGGTGCGCCGTGGTGCTTCTGTGTGGCTCACGGGTGGATGAGACGTCCGTGGCCAGCGTTCTGCATGCTCTTGCTCACAGACGTGGACGTGTGCCACCGTGCGTACGCTTCACGTGTACGATCGTCTGTCGCGCTCCGTGGCGCCACGCCCCTTAACGATGCTGGATTTTGTTAAGTTAATAGATTTTATATTTTAGAGCCATTTGGGATTTCCAGAAAAATTGAACAGGAGGTCTGGAGAGTCTCCCCGACTACCCCGCAGCATCCACACCTGCGGTTTCCCCGAGTGTGGTGCGTTGGTTAGAACGGACCGGCCAGTGCCAGTACTTAGGATGAGCTGAAGTCTGACCCGCGAGCTTTCACTGGGGCTGCTGTCCCTGCTGGGACTTTGGGCAGCGACTCTTAGACAACAGGGGGAGTGGGACGCCAACCCCCCGCGTGGCTGGAGATCTGTGTGTAACGTTTGGCTCCCCCAGAACTTAACCCCTAGCACCTTACCAATCACTGAGTCATTTAACGTGTATTTTGTGTGTTGTATGCGTTATGGACTGAATTCTTGCAATAAAGTCAGCTACAGAACAGAAAATGCTCTTAGGAAAACCACAAGGGACAGAAAGTACATGTACCGTGTTCTGTTGTGTTCGCTGAAAACACGTTGCCTGTCAGTGGACTCACGAGGTTCCGCCCTGTGCTGCTCCAGCGTCAGATCTAGGAAGACACGCACCCGCCGTCACAGTATCGTACAGAGTCGGTTCCCGGCCCCGACGTCCCCGTGCTGTGCCTGGTGGCCCCGTGCACCACCCCCTCCCCCAGCCCCTGGCCACCACTGACCTTCCCCCTCTCCATAGTTCTGCCTTTCCGGAAGGTCCGGCCGCTGGACTCCTACAGCACGCGGCCTCTCCGGATCGGTGTTTCACTTAGTCCCACGCGTGTGAGCTTTCTCTGTGTCTTTTCATGGCTCCTTTGGGTTTGGTGCTAAAAGCTCTTCCACCCGGACGGGCCACAGTATCTTTACCCTTCACCTGCTGGAGGACAGCTTGGTTGCTTCCAAGTTGGGCAGGTTTCCGGGTGGTCTGAAGTTTCCGGCTCATTTGCGTCCATACCAAGGAGCAAGACCGCGAGATCATAGGATGTTCTGTATGGTGACTAACGTCGCGTAATGAAAAACAATAATCATTTTTTTAAAAAGATCTAGTTGGATGCATCACTTGATGTGTAACAAAAAATCAACCCGGTGAAATTTAAAGATCTTAAAAAAATAAAAAATAAAAAAGCTGGATTTGAAGAGAAACCCAAACAAACCAGTGTGCTCACGGCCGTGTCTTCCCCAGAGACGACTACCACGAGGACGGCTTCTGCCAGCCATACCGGGGGATCGCGTGCGCACGCTTCATCGGGAACCGGACCATCTACGTGGACTCCCTCCAGATGCAGGGGGAGATTGAAAACCGCATCACAGGTAGGAGCCCCGCGCCGTTGTTGTCGGACCGTGAGCACCCGCGGCCCGCCTCCGCCCCCCTCGTGCATTTATTTCCGATCTCGGACACGGAGTCCCTGTTCCGCGTGTTGTGCGACAGGGTCAGACAGCCCTGTTAGAAGTAGCGGGGACTGGCCCCAGGGTTTGCCCTCCAATGTTCCCGTGTGTGCGTTCCCACGAGCAAGCACACTTACTCAGGCCCACCGCGTGGCTCCAGAGTCCTGAGACATCCCGTGCTCACTGCGTTGCCAGGGCCTCCTGTGGCCAGGTGTCCACGGAGAAGTAGGAGGACAGTGGCCGTCCAAGAGGAGCCCGTTTGAGAACGTGGCTATTTTTGGAAAAGCTTTTCATGCTCTCTAGAGCAGAACTGCTCAAACCTTTTGGGCCACGACATTCAGTGGTTTACGTTACGGTTTTTTGTGGCCGTACCCGTGCCCCAGAGACGTGACACAGGTTCCAGGGAACAGCAATCACCCTCGACAGAAGCCCTTGGATTTTTCTCGTCACTTCTCTTTCATTAAGGGAAGAGTCCGTCATGGCCTTAGTAGGAGCCACGCACTCAGACATCCTCCGTCCTAACCGACCTGGGAAGCGCTAGCTGCGGACCTCAGACCGGGCATCCCACTCACTGACGACCCCGGCTCCCAGGCACGAGACTGTCCCTGAGTCACGTCTCCGGGACGGCTGGAAACGCTGAGCACGTCTGTTGTCCGAACAGGCGGACCGCAGCGTTTCGACAAAAGTCTAGAACGAGCATCTCTGGGTGTGAGGACGTGAGAGGAGGTCGGAGTTGACCTGGGCTGACAGGCTTGTGGTTCCGAGGCCGTTGGCTCTGCGGTGTCCTGTCTGGGGCAGGCTTGTCAGAACTCGTCCCAGGACTCTGGGAGCTTTCGGGGGAGAGTCCCAAGACACCTTCAAGGTGACGTGGGGAGTGGACGGAGGCGGGGACATGAGCTGCTGGACCTTCTGGGTACCTAGAGCCGGACGTTGAGAAGTGAGCCCTTGCGGGACTCGTCTGAGGGGGCAAGGGCCGAGCAGAGACCCTCACAGGGGCACGCTCTGCTCGTGACTGCCCGGAGCGCAGCGCCAGGTCTGTCTGGCTTCGACCGTCCTTCCGTGCCTGGGGTCCCCACCATAGCACGCCCTCCTGATGGCCCCCAGCTCTGTCGTGGGCCTGACCAGGCCTCACCCCGGGCTCCCGAGCCGTCTCCGAGAGACCCTGCCCGGGGACCTCCCGCCGCTCCCTCAGCATCAGTGTTGGCCGGAAGGGACCGGAAGGAGCAGGGACCGCGTGTTCCTCTCCCGAGCTCCCTCAGACGCTCTGTGTGGGCTTCCGTCCCCTAGGGTGTGGCCTCGACAGGTCACCGCACAGGACCAGACGGGACGAGGGACCCGCTGTCCGTGGTGGGTAACGGGCGGTGCCGGAGCTGGGCTCCCTCCGGCTCATCTGCCCTGGGCCTGGCCGGTCGGCGGAGAGAGGCCGCCCGCAGCGCCGCCTGCTGGCCACACGGGGCGCCGCAGCACGGGCCAGTGGCCTGTATCCCGGGGCCTGAGCCCGGCTGCCTGTTCTCTCGCCCGCGGCGCAGGGTGTGGGGCAGGGGCCTCTCTCTCCAGCCGCCGGGTCTCATCTCGGGAGCAGAGCCTTCGCCGGCCACAGTGGCTGGGCCTCGGGGCACAGGGACGCCGGCCGCCGCCTCCCTCTGAGCCCTGACGGGGCTCCTGCCTCCTGCTTCCTGCCCTCCTGCCCCCGCTCGGGTGCGCGCTCGGCCCGCAGCGCCACTGCATGCTCTCTCCGGGTCACACGCCACGTTTGTTCCTCTCCGCTCCATCCCGTGTCCTGCCTCGGAGGACAGCCAGGAGGACCGCCAGCCGACCCGGCTCAGGCCCGGCTACACCTGCTTCTCTGCTCCCTTTACCCAAAGCACCTCCCTCTGCCCCTCCCAACGCCCTCCCGCCGTCTGGCGGCTCCTCTCTCCCCGGCCTCTCTTGCTGCTGCTTGGTCGCAGCTCTGGTCCCCGTGTGCCCGCCCTGCTGCCGTCCTGCTCGGGGGCACCTTCCACCCCTCCCGCCGCAGCCTCCCAGGCCGCCCGGTCGGCCACAGTCCCGCAGGACGCCGGGCTCTGTCCTGTGCCCTGTCCGGTCTCTGCTTCTAGACGTCACCCAGGCCCGTTGCTCTAGCAGAGCCCAGTTCCTAGCAGGGCCTTGGGACGTGGCTGTGGGTCTGACCCCCGAATCTTCCTGTGCTGGAAGAAGCATCCAGCCGGGTGAGATCCTGGGCCCGGTTTCCCCTTCTCTTGTTCTGCGTTAGTAAGCAAAGTCCGGGGACTGGGACTTTCCAGCACAGCTGGGCGGCTTCTGCTCACAGGGGCTGCTTTGGTGACAGCCCTTCTGGGTGTGCAGAGGACAGGGCAGAGGGTTGGGGCCCTGCTGGGAGGGGAAGGGGGGCGTGAGTGGGGGGGGCAGGCGCACCTGCGGTGGTGGGGGCGGGGCGGCTCCGGCGGCGTTCCGGGGCCCGGGAGCAGGCGCCCGCCCCGGCTGACGCCCGTCTCACCCCGCAGCGGCCTTCACCATGATCGGCACGTCCACGCAGCTGTCGGACCGGTGCTCGCAGTTCGCCATTCCGTCTTTCTGCCACTTCGTGTTCCCGCTGTGCGACGCGCGCTCCGGGGCGCCGAAGCCGCGCGAGCTGTGCCGGGACGAGTGCGAGGTGCTGGAGAGCGACCTGTGCCGCCAGGAGTACAGCATCGCGCGCTCCAACCCGCTCATCCTCATGAGGCTGCAGCTGCCCAAGTGCGAGGCGCTGCCCCTGCCCGAGAGCCCGGACGCCGAGAACTGCATGCGCATCGGCATCCCCGCGGAGAGGCTGGGCCGCTGTGAGTCCCGCGTGTCCGCCCTGGCCATGGCCGTGGCCGCTCCAGCCCCGGGTGTCCCCTCCCTCCCCCGGGCGCACCGAGGGGCTTCCCGCGAGGGCTCTGGGGTCCCTGCGGTGGCGCACGGCGGCTGTGCCCCTGCCGTCTCGGCACTGGCGAGAGTCACTACGTCACTGGGCTTTAGACTCCGCTTCTGTGGGTTGGGGGCGTCATCTCCGCGTCCGTTAGCAGCCTGAGCAGAGGCACGGCGGGCCTCCAGACCGCCCCGCGACCCCTGAGCAGCCCTCCTCTCCGACTAGGTCAGGGTTGCTGCCCCTTGCAGGGGACAGAGGGGGGACGAGCCCACTCTCGTCCCAGGCCCTGGACTCCGGCCACTTCTTCGGTGAGGCTGGGGGTTCTCAGAGCCCCGCGGAGCTTCTTGGGGGCAGTCAGAGCCCGATCTCTGGACTCCCGGGGGCGTCCGGATCCAGGCGGCAGGGCTCGCTCCTTACTCTGCGCGTGATAGTAGCCGCAGAAGATGGAGCGTAGGTTAGTGCGTCCGACTTCAGGAGGGGCTGAGAACGGCGACAGAACTGAGGCAGCTGCATGGCTCCTTGAGGGCTCTGGGTCTCCGCCCTGGACACGGGGGTGCCGGGTGTCCTCCCCAGGCAGCAAAGCGAGCGTGAGGCTGGGGTTGACGTCCTCCTGCAGCGGGGGTGCCTGGCGGGCCCCCGGGGGCTTCCACACTCATGGGGTGACTTCGGATGGGCTTCCTTCTTCACACGTGTCCCCGGACACCCCCATCCCCCGACTTACCTGGTGGGCCTGCGGCTTTAATGCTGCTGTTTTTGGAAGTCGGATCGTTTGGTCTTCTGGAAGTTCCAGTTCGGGTACGTGCAGGCAAACTGGGGGTGGTGGTCTTTTCTGGAAGGGCTGGGGAGGCGGCTGCCGCTCGCCAGCCGGTGTCCTCACGCGTCTCTCTCCCGCAGACCATCAGTGCTACAACGGCTCGGGCACGGATTACAGAGGCACGGCCAGCACCACCAAGTCGGGCCACCAGTGCCAACCCTGGGCCCTGCAGCTCCCCCACAGCCACCAGCTGAGCAGCGCAGACTTCCCCGAGCTCGGAGGGGGGCACGCCTACTGCCGCAACCCCGGAGGGCAGATGGAGGGCCCCTGGTGCTTCACGCAGAATAAAAACGTACGCATGGAACTGTGTGACGTTCCCTCTTGTAGTATGTATTCTCTCTCTCTCTTTTTTTTTAAAGCGTTAACTGTTGAGGGCACCTGGGAATGGCTTGGGGTCCCAGGGCGCCTCCCCCACGTGCCGCCCTGATGACCGGCTTTAAATAAAGCCGTTGCCGGTTCTGGACGTAGTACCTGGTCGTTATGGGACATTTTAAATTAGAGAAAGTTCTGGAGCTGTGTGCCCCTCAGCCCAGATTCCACCACGCTGGGGAGACGGCTGATTAGGTCTGGGGGCCCCTCGCCAGGCTTCTCCTTGTGGGTGGCCCTGGGACGGTCAGTTTGGTGCCGGGTTTCTCCACTGATGTCGTCACGTGCTGTGTCCCAGTGTTGGTGGATGGGCGTCCTGCTGCGGCCACAGCCCTCGGCCTGGCACCTGGCCCTGGGGACACGGCACCTCCCGCTGCCCCGGCTCCCACAGGCGGAGCAAGGAACAGCAGAACTTCGGTCTCGTGACCGGTCTCCCAGCCACGTCCTCGTTAAAGTACAGACGGGACAAGAGAGCCGTGGAGGGTCGCACACGTCACGGGCCTCCCTATTTCGGTCTCGAGGCCATGTACGTGTCGCCGGCTCCCATCGGCCTGGGTGCCCGGGAGAAGGTTGGCCGCCTTCTGAGTCGTACGTTCTGGTTCCGGGAGGCAGTGGGTTGCTGCGACATGACCGAGAAGTGACGGATGAGGACAGAGGAAGGGTGAGGCAAAGCCGGGCCGCCGTCCGCTCGCCGGCCTCCTCCCGGCGCCCGGGCCCGGCGCGCCTCCCCCCACAGATGCTGGGCGTGGAAACTGGCATCGCTTCCCTCCTGGGCGTAGAATGGGCAGCTCCGAATCTGCCACTGCTCTGAACGCAGCACAGATCCTGCCACGGATCTTCAAGAAGCTGCGTCCGCTGCAGGACTAACTTTTAAGAATGAGAATGTTGACGGCATCATAAAGCTCTTTCGTGCATTGCTACGGTTTCTAAAAAAAATTTCCTGTAAGGAAGGATGTCCACGATGACCTCCTGGGAAAGACAGAAAGGAAGAAGCTGTAGGACGAGAGCCGGCTTCTCCTGCTTGCTTTTCCTCCCCCGACCCCCTTCTCTCTCTCTGTGAAGGAACGGGCGCGTGTGCACGCGTGTCCGTGTGTGTCAGCACACACGGGCACCTCCTTGTGACGCGTGAAGTTCCGGAGCGAGACACGCCAAACTTTTCGCATAGATTTCCCATGGTCTGAAGAAATGTTAAAACAGAATACGTTTTCACAATGAGCCGGTATTACCTTTGTAATTAAAATTAATCAGAACATTAAAGATATGTATGTTGTTCGATCTGGCCGATCTAGGTACATTGGATATTGCAAAAAACTTTGCATTCCGAGGGCAGAAATGTGAAGCATAGGTACTGTAGGATGGCTTTTAGCAGCTAAGTGAGAAGCCAATTGCCTCCCAGCAGGGTTCGGGTGATGCCCGAGGAACCCCGGTACGGGGAAGGGGAATGGTGTGCGGCCCTTGGCCGATGCCTGGAGCTGTCTGGTCCTCGTGGAACCGAGTCTCAGATGCAGTTTCTGCCACAAAACCAGCGGCCGGCGACTAGGGAGGATGCGACGGCCTTTAAAAAGAACTCGATTTAAAATTCTATCTTAAAGAACTCTGCGACGGAGCTGCTTCTGTGTGTCGGAACAGCCGAACACCGTGTGCTCCTGCTCACCTTAAACGGGACGCAGGAAATCGGGCAGACGCCTCCGTTAACGTGGGCACAGTCTTCGGCCGGTGGGCTGTGAGGACGCAGCCTGTCCTGTGGTACCGTGGTTAACGAGCGTGGTGCCTGTTGGTGATTTTGAAAAGAAAACGATCAAGGAAGTGGTCGCACAGATGCTGGACGGTGTTCCCGTCTCTGACCTGGGCCGGGGGTGGCGGGTCATGGAATCTCCCCAGACAGATGACCCAGAGCCTCCACCGGGGGCTTCTGGAACATCTGCCCCGAGGGTGGAGCCAGGGAATTCTTGGGTTTCATTTGGTTCTCGCTGCAGCGGGGTGCGGGGTGGGGGGTGGCATGGGGCTCATGGGACGGACAGACAGACTCAGGATTGGGGACAGTGCTGCAGCCCAGCTCACCCCCTGGGCCTGTCTGGAATCCCGTAGAGGGAGGCAGAGCGTCGCGTCTCGCTCTGAAAACCATGGAGCTAACCGGAAGCCTCGCTGGACCTTTGACCTCCGAGTTTCCCAGCACGCTTGGGGCCCTGCGGCGTCCTGCCTTGGGTCAGGCCCCCTGGCCAGCGGTGCTCTTTCAGATCAAATGCACTTTAGTTAGTATCTTCAACGATATGTGTTCATTAGACACAAAATGTGGAAAATCCTAAAGTGCTGCAGGCGGGCTCATTTCTCATCCCAGGACCTTGCTTGTTACTACTGCAAGAGCCCCAGCATGCACGGCTCTTCTGAGCCGCGTACTCCTGCTTGAGTCCTTGGGGCAGCTTTGGATAGCGTCGCCCGAGTGTGCAGGGGTACGTGACCCATTCCAGGGCTTGGCACGCCCCTTCCCCTTCGTGCAGCTCATGGCACTGTTCCCTTGTGCTTGAGTCTTGCAGCTGGGGGTGGGAGTGGGCTGGCGGGAACTCGGAGCTGGGCGGGGGATGGTTTCTAAGAACCCGTGGCCCCGGCTGTCCGCAGGTCCCCAGGACGGCAGCAGGATGGGGATTCTGTACATCCTGGTCCCGAGCATCGCCATTCCCTTGGTCATCGCCTGCCTCTTCTTCCTGGTCTGCGTGTGCCGGAATAAGCAGAAGGCTTCTGCGTCTACACCGCAGCGGCGGCAGCTGATGGCCTCGCCCAGCCAGGACGTGGAGATGCCTCTCATCACCCAGCACAAGCAGGTCTTCTCCGCCTCCTAGCCCAGCCTCGGCCTGGAGATGGCTTGCCCCCGACGTTCGGGTTCTTGGCTTACTCCATACACGACCCACCGCCATCCTGAATTGCCCTGTATTTCCCCGCATGTCCGCTAAGACGTGTCGGGACATCTGTGTCCTTAGGAAGGTAGTCGTAGGCGTATTGGAATCCTGCCACCCTGGAGTCTAGGCTTCTCCCTCTGCTCAGACGGGTGCAGTAGCCAGAAGGTGCCGTCCTGCACCTGTCTGCAGGGCTGCCACTCTCCCCACTGGAGAACCAAGGGGAAAGGGCTCTGACCGATCCACCGCATGGGGGTCCGGCTGGCTCTGACAAGGGACGGGGGCCTGTTTTCTGGTCCATTTGGAGTTGGGTTGGTTTTGTTTTGCTTTGATTTCTGGGGAAGGGTCGAAGTGCACCTTTGGCATGGAGGTAGGACGGGGTCCTCTGCGGGGCTCCCCGCCCCCAGCTGCCCGGCTTGTCCTTCCTGTTGTGGGAACAGAAGTGGTTCACGGGGGCTTTTCTCGTTGGCAGGCCAAGCTCATGGAGATCAGCTTGTCGTCGGTGAGGTTCATGGAGGAGCTCGGGGAGGACCGGTTCGGGAAGGTCTACAAGGGCCACCTGTTTGGCCCGGCCCCGGGGGAGCAGAGCCAGGCCGTGGCCATCAAGACGCTGAAGGACAAGGCCGACGGCCCGCTGCGGGAGGAGTTCCGGCACGAGGCCCTGCTGCGGGCGCGGCTCCAGCACGCCAACATCGTCTGCCTGCTGGGGGTGGTGACCAAGGACCAGCCCCTCAGCATGGTGTTCAGCTACTGCCCGCACGGGGACCTGCACGAGTTCCTGGTCATGCGCTCGCCGCACTCGGACCTCGGCAGCACGGACGACGACCGCACGGTGAGGTCCGCCCTGGAGCCCCCCGACTTCGTGCACGTCGTGGCGCAGGTGGCCTCGGGCATGGAGTACTTGTCCAGCCACCACGTGGTGCACAAGGACCTGGCCACCCGCAACGTCCTCGTGTACGACAAGCTGAGCGTGAAGGTCTCGGACCTGGGGCTGTTCCGCGAGGTGTACTCGGCCGACTACTGCCGGCTGACGGGCGGCGCGCTGCTGCCCGTGCGCTGGATGTCCCCCGAGGCCCTCGCGCACGGCAAGTTCTCGGTGGACTCGGACATCTGGTCCTATGGCGTGCTGCTGTGGGAGGTCTTCAGCTACGGCCTGCAGCCCTACTGCGGCCACTCCAACCAGGACGTGGTGGACATGGTGCGCGGCCGGCAGGTGCTGCCTTGCCCCGACGACTGCCCGGCCTGGGTGTACGCCCTGATGGTCGAGTGCTGGCACGAGGTCCCCGGCCGGCGGCCCCGCTTCAAGGACATCCACAGCAGGCTCCGCGCCTGGGGCAGCCTGTCCGCGTACAACAGCTCGGCACAGACCTCGGGGGCCAGCAACGCCACGCAGACCAGCTCCCTGAGCACCAGCCCCGTCAGCAACGTCAGCAACGCCCGCTACGGGGGCCCCAAGCCGAAGGCCCAGGCCTTCCCGCAGCCGCCCTTCCTGCCCATGAAAGGCCAGCTCAGGCCCATGGTGCCCCCTCCCCAGCTCTACATCCCCGTCAACGGGTACCAGCCGGTGCCGGCCTACGGGGCCTACCTGCCCAACTTCTACCCCGTCCAGATCCCCGTGCCCATGGCGCCGCCGCATGTGCCCGCCCCGGTGGCCCCGAAGCCCGGCTCCCACCACAGCGGCAGCGGCTCCACCAGCACGGGCTACGTGACCACGGCACCCTCCAACACGTCCATGGCGGACAGGGCGGCCCTGCTCGCGGAGGCTGCGGAGGACACGCCGAACGCCCCCGGAGATGCGGCCCAGACCCCCGGGCAGGAAGCAGAGGAGGAGGAGGAGGACCGCTCCGTCCCCGAGACCGAGCTGCTGGGGGACAATGACACTCTGCAGGTGGACGAGGCCGAGGTCCCCCCGGGCAGCCTGAGGGGCACGGGGCCACCGGGCACCCCCGGGGAGGCTTGAGGCCCAGGCGCGGGGTCGGGGGTGCCGGTTTGCCATCTCCCGGCGCGACCTCTGCTCCCCCCTCCCGTGTCCTCCTGTGTGCAGAGCGGCTGCTCCCGCCTCCGGCGGCCAGAGGGTCTTTGAGCTGGGCATGCCTGACGGAGCGGGGGTGGTGGCCCGGCGGGACACACGGTGACATGTACACGGCCGGCAGTCCCTGAGGGAGACGGGCAGGGGGGCCGGCACGCGCCGTGCGGGAAAGAAGCCGCCGTCTTTCCTCCCCCGTGCGTGTGCACTGGAGGTGGTGCCCCTCTGGGCTTCCGGGCGGCTGGCCTGTTCCTCCCGCCGCCCCCGCCGGCGACTGTCTCCCACCACCGTCGCCGCCCAGGACTGGTGGGAATAGGCAGCTGCCGCCCACCAGGGTCCCAAGAGTACGGGGCTTCCGGGGCAGGGGCTCTCTGTGCCTCTATGAAAATGTGCCTTAAAAAGAAAACGCCAGTGCGGTTTTGTATTTTGGGGAAATGACTGTGATCATCCTGCATGTGGATCTGGCCCCTTCCCTGGAGTCGGGGGGAGGCGTGCTTGGGTTTGGAGTGTTAGGGGCACCGTTGTACACGGGGATTCTGTTCCGCAGACTCGTGTACAGACCTGAAGTGTAATTTATATGGCTGCGTCCGCCGTTTTCGCTGAAATACTGTGAGCTCAGTGATTTACGTGCCGACGTGCCCCACTCTGGGACGCCTCCCGACTGCATTTTGTCTGCCTGTGTTCGTCCCCGATGCAGGCGAGGTCCGTTCGTTTCAGGCGGGAGAGAAGGCTCACAGGCCGCACACCGTACGCCCCACTTGTAACCCCCACACCTGGTGTATCCAATAAAGTGAAGCACGACTTCCAGCCAGCTCTGCGGGGGTGAGGGCGTCCGGCAGCCGGAGTTCCTCAAGAGGCCGGGGGACGGCGAGGGCTGAGGGCTGGTCCTGGGGTGAGCTCGCCGGGAATTGGCATCGGGTGCGCGGGCAGCAGGACCCCCATCCACTCTGCTCCCGGGCAGGTGGGGGGTGCGGGGTGCCAGTGTCCACAGCCCTGGGCAAGCCACCCGAGTCCAGAACGGACGATCCTCACCTTGGAGAACCTCAGGTCGTGCAGAACCTCAGGCTCAGGGCAGCCCCATGTCTGGTCGTTACTCCCCAGATGTGCTTCTCCAAAATAACCGCCAAAGGTTTGTCTTCAATGTTCCTTTCCCTGTGGGCAGTGACGGTTTTCCCCTCACGTTCGCTGGAAACGGCCAGGCAGGCGTGGGGCAGGCTCACCTGCTCGTGCAGGACGCAGTAACTGGGGACACAGAAAACTGAGGCATTTGCTGGACTGACCACGTGCCTCCCTCCCTGCAAACCGTGCATTTCCCCTCACACGTTTGGGGTCTCAGCCTCACGGAGGCAACAGGAAGACAGGTGCGCAGCTTTGATTCTGATGGGGGCAAGAGGGCAGTCTCACCCAGGGTTAGCTGTGCAGGGGCGCGGGGTCCTGGGGGGGAGGGCCGCGGAGCTGGGCGTGCCTCCGGCCTCTCTCCAGGGTCCTGGGGTCTCCAGGCCGCGGACCAGGCTGCAATTCTGACGAAGGCCACTAGAGGCCACTAGAAAACAAGCTAATTAGTCCACGGAGCTGGGCTCTTGTCTGCCTGCAAATAATTGCAGTTTGCCCCCAGGGTCAAAGGGCAGGGCACCGTGCGCCCATTTAGGTGTGGGGGCCCTACACGGAAATACCAGTCAGTGGAGGCGCTTCTCCAGGCCCGGGCCGGCTCCATCCTGCAGGGGTGGGTTACGAGAGGTGGGGTCCCCGGGGTGGGGGTTTTCTCCCTCTCCCGGCGGCCACCCCAGGGTCGAGGCGACTTCCTGGGCTGTGCTGGGCAGCCTCTTCCTTCGGGAGCCACCGGGGCAGCCGCAGACAGCAGAGCGGAGGGGGGCCGTTTCCCCTGAGACGCCCACCACGACCCTCCTGAACGGATTTGACGACCTCTATTCAATGGCGCGTCAGGACAGACGCGGCGAGGACCCGGAATGGACGTCACACGCCCCTTTGCTCGGGTCCCGTAAGGCGCTGTTCCAGCAAACAGCGAGCAAGTCGGCAGAAAGGACCGCGCAGGTTCCGGAAAATACCAAGAATCTTCCTAGAACCCCCTCCCCGGTTCTCGAATCAAAGTAGCTGCTGCCCCCCCCACGCTCCCCACCCCAAAACAGAGCTCGCTGGCGCACCCTCTGTCTCTCTCACACACACTAAGGAGTTTTTTGCTCATTGACTGCTTCGCTTCCTAACAACCCTCACGGCAAATTTCTGATACGTGAAACTCCCTGCTTCTGGATTTTTCTCTTCTTTCAGTGCTAAGTTATTGCGAGTGCGACTGTAGTGTCACCGTGAACGTGGCTGTGCCCGAAACCATGACCTGCGCCATGGCTGGCGCAGAGAACACCAGAGACGGGGCTGCCCGAGCCCCCCACCCCCGTGCCCCTCCCCCCCACGGCCCTCCCCCACACGCCCCTCCCCCCGTGCCCCCCCACACCCCTCCCCCTTCCCCGTGTTCTTTTTTGACGCTCCAGACCTGTCTGTCCTGATGCCCTCGTGCTTCCTTCTAACCCACCCGTCGTCTCCTCCAAGTCTCTGTGCCTCACGCGGACGCGGGGGAGCAGAGCTGCACTTCTCACCGGGAACTCCTCCCTCTGTCCTTGACCCGGGCCGGAAGCCGCCGTCACACAAGGCTCCGTGGCCACACATCTTGGTCAGGTCTGTCCGAATTCCGGTGCACGAGCGTGTTGGAAAACCAGCCCAGGATAAACGCCATGAAATGAAAGGATGGAGATTCTCGACCTCTCTCGACCTCTCCAGGCCGAAGAGGAGTGTCCGTACGAGCCCCGTCCGGATGCAGAAGTAGACGCCGGTGTCGTGCGGGATGAAGGCTCACAGCGCGTGCCGGTTCCTTCAGTCGCTGACCTGCAGACACTCGTGTCGCCGAAGGACTGGGGTCCCCCTGCCCGGACACGGCCAGAAGGGTCCGCCCTCGGCACACCCAGCCCTCTCCCGAGGAAGGTGAAGCAAGTTGCCTCTGGTCAAAAAGATGGGTTAAAAACACAGAAAAACAGAAGAGGTCGCTGTGGGTGTTAAACACGGTGGGACCTAAAGTCCGAAGTACTCGGAGATGATGCGGGGCTCCCTGAGAAGCCAGAGAGGCCACCGCTGTTCACACACCAGCAGGGCAGGTAATACAGCAGCAACCGCTCCCTTAGCGGGGTATCCCGGCATCTTCTAGAATCCGAGAGAGCGAGTCGGAAACACGTGAGCAACGCGGGAGCGTTCGTGGAGCGCGATCCCCAGGCTGAACCAGGGCACGAATTCCGCTCCCTGTGGGCACGTTTCTCAGGGACATTTTCCTCATCATCGATCATGTCCTTGACAACAAAGTCAACCGGAATAAAAGCCCGGAGGTAGAGACATCACCGGCCCTCGCCTCTGACCGTAATCCGGCAGACAGACGGCCCTCGTCTTGTGGGTGGGGATGATGGAGAAGGGCCTGCCTTCACTCCTCGCCCCCGGGAGATCCGTCCTACTAGCACGGAGAGCCACATGCCCTGCGTGCGAGCTGCCGGCAGCAGGTGGCCTCCCCCCGCCCCGGTTTCACTGTGTCCCCAGGGAAGAAGGAATGAGGTTTCGAAACACCCATATGCCCAGGGAGCTCGGGGGGTTCTTTCTCCCTCACGACCAAAGTGTAACTGTGGGCCCCAGTGAACTTTTTCTTTTTTAAGATTTTATTTATTTATTTGACAGAGAGAGAGATCACAAGTAGACAGAGAGGCAGGCAGAGAGAGAGAGAGGAGGAAGCAGGCTCCCCGCTGAGCAGAGAGCCCAATCTGGGACTCAAACCCAGGATCCTGGGATCATGACCTGAGCTGAAGGCAGAGGCTTAACGACGGAGCCACCCAGGCTCCCCGAGACCCTGTCACGGGACACAGCAGTGGTGGCACTGCCGTCCTCTTGCTTCCCTTTTGACGCAGCCCATGTCCCGGGGACGCTTGAGAGGAAGGGAAGCTCCTCCCCTCCTCTCCCGCGGGAAAGACCCGGGAATCGGTGGAAGGGTGACCCACCTGACGACGGGTCCGAGGCCAAGGCGATGGGGGGCCCGGGAGCTGCCCGCTGCTTGCACAAACACCGAGATCCCAGGGAGGGAGCAGGAGCAGGTTCCGCTGACCCCGCAGTCAAGAAGTAGCCTCACCCTCCCTCTCTCTCTCTCTTGATAACAAATTTCCTGGCATCGTTTTCATGTTGGACATTTTATGAGGCGCCCGGTGCAGAGCCACTTGGACGAAACTGCACAGGGGCGCCGTGTCCTGCACTGCACTGTCCTGGAGGAGCTCAGTCCCGGCTGGGTGAAGTCAGACCTTCCTTTCTGACGATCCGTGGTTTCTTCTTTCCTTTCCCCGCTTGGCTCAAATCGGCCCAAAGATTCCGCTCCTCGCCGTGTTTCCTAGGAGGCCAGCGGCACGGGGTGGGACGCGGACAGACGGCAACACGGCTGGAGCCCCGCAGAGAAGCTGCCACGGTCACCTCTAACTGCATTCTCAGCGGGTCCCCAGCTCGCAGCAGGGGACACGGAGGCCCAGGGCATGGCCCGTGCGTGGCGACGGGAGCAGGAGGGCTCCGTGGCCAGGCCAGGGTTCCCACCTGGGGACACTCCAGTGCCTGCACCTGCCATGGGCCCTTCCCGCCAGGAGGTGCAGCCGTGGCCCGGGATGGTGGCCGTGGGAAGGCCGGGACAGGGCCTCGAAGCCCTGTGCGTGGTGTGTGCGACTGGGGAGCTCCTGGGGTAGATCCTGAGGACTTGGGGGGTCACTCCTTCTGAGAGTGGGGCGTGAAGATGGGGGGTGTGGGCTGTCCTCCTGGGGAGGTCCCTGGTGTCGCTGGGGATGACTGGCCCCGATCCGATCTGCCCCAGGGCCACTGTACATGGTGTGGGACGGTGCCTCCCACAGGATGGGTCCACGCACGGGTCGGAGGGGGCCCAGGGCTGAAGGGACCTCCTGGGGGCTCAGGGACAGATCCCTGTGACCCGAGTGGCAGGGTCTGCCCAGGGCGGTTCCCAGAGAAGGAGCCCTCCCGAGGCCCCCAGCCACGGAGAATCTGGTCCATTTATTCTCTCTCCCTCAGTTCCTTAATGTTAGTTCAGCTCAAAGCCCGTATGCCGCCCAGGATGGAATTTCATCATTTTGTCACAAAGTGCAGAAGCGTATTTTCTACTTTTTCAACGTGAAGCCAAGAGCTTACGGTGTTAACGTGACGTGTATCCCATGCGACTGGTTTTATGACTGTTCTTTATGATTTTACACTCTTACGCTCCAAGCAATAGAGCTGAGCGTCCCGCAGTGGGAGAGACTGGTCTTCTAGGAAGTTGATCCCAGAAGACAGAGCTAGCAAACCACAGTGTGGCGCGGGGGAACCCATGAGAAAGACCTCAGCGGCCCACGAGAGACTTGCTCAAAATCTCAAAAAAAATGCTCCCAGATTAAAACAAAACAAAACAAAACAAAACAAAAACAACCCCATTAATTTTTTTTTTTTAAATACTCCTGTTTAAATCCAGTTTTCAGAGTTTAACTTCCCCAATTTTGAAACTGGCAGGAGCACGCCTGGTCGAAGAGCCTCTTAGTATCTGTCGGTTCTCTTTCCAGCGAGGGGCCCTTGGGCTGCCTGTCGGGCCTCCGGAGCGCGGCTGGAGGGAGCGTGGGAGGGCGGGCGGGTCCCTGAGGGCTCTCCGCACCCTGGACCAGGCCGGGGACCGATGCGCTCCTGGCCCTGGGGCTCAGCGAGCCGGCACCACCTCCGTCCACCAGAGAGAACGGACACAGAGCCTGGGCCGACCGTCCCACTCCCTTGTGACCCAATCGCTGTGGAAAACTGTTTGGTAGGTTTTTAATTAAAGATTTTATGTATTTCTGTGACAGAGAGGGAGCACAAGCAGGGGAGCAGCAGAGGGAGAGGCAGGAGGAGGGTCCCCGCCGCGTAGGGAGCCCGACACGGGACCCGGGCCTGGGACCGTGGGGTCACGATGTGAGCCGACGGCAGACGCTTCCCCGACGGAGTCCCCCGGGCGCCCGATGGTTCTTTATCAAGTTTAACACCCGCTGCGCGGCCCCGAAGTTCTGCTCGCGGCGTCTGCCCGAGAGACGTGCCAGGGTCGCTCCGCCGCAGTGTGCAGGCCTGTGCGTAGCGGCTTTCGTCCTCGCGTCCCGACAGGGGACCTCCCAGTGCCGCCAGCAGGATGGTAAACCAGCGGCGGCCCCCATGCAGCGAGTTGTGCTTACAGTGAAAATCTCACACGCACACACGCACGCGCAGGTCTCCAGAACACGCAGAGCAGAGGAGACCACACGGAAACGGTGCATACAGTCGGGCTCTGTGTGACGTCCTAGGACAGGAAATCGCCGTCTG
The DNA here is from genome assembly GCF_022355385.1 of Mustela nigripes. Classification (NCBI taxonomy): domain Eukaryota; kingdom Metazoa; phylum Chordata; class Mammalia; order Carnivora; family Mustelidae; genus Mustela; species Mustela nigripes. Next base: position 90,703,957 of record NC_081565.1, on the reverse strand, counting down.
TCGGGACCGGCAGCCTCCCTGGGCTTGTCTGGAACCGGGGGGCGGAGGGGCCGGGGGCGGTGCAGGCGGAGCCTTCTGTGAGGGACGCCCACGGTCTGGATGTGGGGGGGGGGGTGGTTGCACGAGCGTCCACGTTCAAGTCACCGAATGACACGCTTGCAATGGACACCAGCCACGCTCTTTAAGTCACCCCCAGACAAAGGGTTAACCCCCTCTAGTGCTCCCCGACGCAGATGCCAACACTTGGTAATCACACGAGCTCAGGCCAGTCTGTGACGTTAAAATGTCATTTACAAAAGTCTCTGCAGGTCGTGGAGATGGAGAGACGGTTCTTCCTCAGGCTTGCGGAGGGGGTGAGGGGTCAGGTCGTGAGGGGCAGGGCAGGTGACCCCAGCCTCAACCACCCGCACAACGCTGGCAAGTGTGTGAGTGTCTTAAGCCCCGTCCACCCCTGAGTCATGGGCCACACGGGCGAGGATGGTGGCCACAGCCACTGTCTGGCTGGGCCATGGGACGGTAGAGAAGGCCAGGCTGGACCTGCCCGTGACGGGGTGGGAGGGGCAGCAAAGGGCTCCCCCACCCCGACCCTCCGTGTGGGTCTGTGCAGCCGCAGGACCACACCAGGCCTTGCGGGGACCTGCACCGGACGCCCGTGTCTCTGCTGAGGTGAGCACACCCGTGTCCCCCACATGGGGGGAAGCGTCTGGATGGGACGGCGAGTGGCGAGGTTGGAGCGGTGGGGTCGGCCCCTGCGGACGGGGTCTCCCGAGGGCTGCCCCTCCCGCGGCTGTGACGACGGCCCCCCGCTTCCCGTGGAGCCCGCCGGGCCGACTCGGTCTCTCGTGGTCACACGTGCCCTCGCTCGGTCCCGGGCTCCCCGGCCGCTCCCTCCCAGGGAGGATGGATGCCGGTTGGATGTTCAGCCGGAGACGCTGAGCAGGGCCGGGGCAGGAGTGGCCGGAGCAGAGACGCCGGGAGCCTCCAGCACGTTCCAAGCCCGGCCAGACAGCATGTGAGTGCGGCTTAAAAGCGGAAGCAGCTGGAGACGAAGCCCACAAGCCGTCCACGACAGGCCCTGCAGGTGCGGGGCGTCCAGGGCGTCCGGCGGAGGCCACGGGGCAATGGTGCTGATTGCTTGCGTCCGAGGTCACCGACCGTCCTGCCGCGTCTGCACAGGACACTCTGGAGCCAGGAGGCGAGAGCAGACGGGAGCAGAGGAAGGAGTGGCCCTGCGAGGGCGACCCCAGGGACGTGCCCTGACCTGGCTCGCCGGGTCCATGCCGCGCGGACTCTCGTGTGTGCATTACAACCCTCCGTGTCTCCTCCCGGTTCTGCGATGGCCTCGTCTTCTCTTACCTTCCGCCCAGCCCCGTTTCCGAGCGAGGCCGCATCCTGGGGCTGTGGGAGCTGAGTCTTTAACCTGTGAATCCGGGCAGGACACACGCGATCGGTACCACCAAGCGTGTGTCTCTCAAGAGACACTGGATCAGCCGGTTTGCCGGTTCCTTACGTAGAGCCGCGAGTTCTCCGTTGGCTGAGCGGCCTCTTCTCCGGGCTTCTCGCCGTAACGTCCGTCTGCTTGGGCCTGTCCTCCAGGCTCCTCGTGAGGCTCAGCCCCGCAGCCCCGGCCCCCAGCCCCACCCCGGCAGGGTTTTCTCACCCGTTCTGGTGGCCGGACCCCACTTCCCAGAGTGTGCAGTGGATCGGGTCCCTTTCCTGCTCAAGGCTCCTCGTGATCCCCCATCGCCCCGGGACGAGCACAAACAGCTCAGCCGGTTTCACACCAAAACCCCACCTAAGCTGGCCTGGTTTCCTGCTCCGCGTGCCCGAGAGTGGTCCCCAGATGCCCCCCTCGTGCCCCTCTGGTGAGCTGGTGGGGTGCCAAGGCCTCCCTCTCCCGCGGCAGGAGGAGCCAAGCCCTCCCCGGACCCAAGAATCCCATAATTCCTCCAAAACTTTCCGTTTGCTTTTCACATTTAGGTCTCCCCTCCATAGTGTGCGTGTGGTGTGAGGTAGGGCGAGAACGGTGCCCCTGTCCCGCGGGACGGCCCGTTACGGAGCTGACCGTCCTCTGCTCGTGCGACGCCACTTCAGATGACACATGGAGTCTGATTCCGGACGGTGTCGTCCCCCGCGGATTGGTGAGGTCGCGTTTTCAGAACAAATGCTTCTTGGAAGCCCGCCACACTCTGTTCTTAAGCTTCCGTTTTGCACGTTCTGTGGAGCCCGTGGGCGAACACACGGCAGGTGCAGTCAGCCCTCGTGCGCCAGTGTCTTCTCCGGGGCGGGCGTAGCCTCGTGAGCGTAGAGGGTGATCTCAGAAGGCGTTCCGACTCCTGGGGCCGCCCTCCTAGGGAACCCGTCAGCAAATACCTGATTGATAAGCAGTTTACTTTTATCTGCAAAAATGAGATTTTTTTCCCTCAAAACGTAAGGCACGGCGATGCAGGTGTTACGGAGTTCTGTCCTCTGTCCTGCCGCTTATCCATTCACTTCCTTTCCGGACTCCCTAGTGGTTCCTGAGTCCTGAAAAGGAAGCCTGTGAGGTTCTGCACGGTCGAGCTGTGGTCCCTCTTCAGAACGCACGTGGGACTCACCGCGGTGAGGTGGACGACGCATCTCGGGTCCGTTTGATTTCCCGAGATAAGGTGTCCTTGAGGAAAACGGCTGTTTCTCTTTTTCCTATTTTGTACTTTTTGGGAATGAGACGCGGACAGACCCTTGGGGCGCCCGCCGCACTCACACCTTCCCCTTTCTGGGCGTGGACAGGACCTGCCGCTTCCTTAAACCCATGCGGGCGGCCAAGGCACGGCATGTTGCTCTGGGACCGGGGGCACGGCTGAGTGGGATCCTGTTGCGGTGGCCTTGCCCTCTCTCTCCACTGCCGGCTTCGAAGAAGCAAGCTGCCGTGACTCTTCCGGCCGCCAGCAAGCTAACAGCCACCCGAGGGACCCTCCCGTCAAGCCTCCGACAGGGACCCAAGCAGGGTCAGCGTCCTCGCCAGAGCCCATGCGACCCCAGACGATGACCCGGCTCAGAGCGCCTGCACTCCGGGCCGGAGGAAGTGCGAGATGATAGCCCGTGTTCTGTACGCCCCCGTCGTGTGTGCGGGCTGGTGTGTAGCCCTAGGCGCCCACACAGTAACGCAGGGATAACTCGTGGAAGTCGCTCTCCGGCCAGCGCGTATGTGTGGGAGGACGGCCAGCGGGTCCACGGGGCCCGGACGTATCCAGATGAGCGACGGGAGAATGTTGATGTTACGTCTCTCCCCGCGCAAACCGGGTTCCGAGTCGCACAGTCCCCTGCCTCCGTCCCATGTGTCCCTGAGCTCTGTGAGCTGCGGAGCAGGGGCCACGGCTTGGGGAGGGGGGCCGGGCCGCCATGTATTGGGGCCTGGCACCCAGCAGGCTCCGTAGGTGGTGGTTGCAGAAAGAGTCGCCGGAAGCCAGCTGTCCCCTACTGTGCTCTGCCTCGGGCTCTGGGGTGAGCGCGCTCCCTGGGCACCTGCGGACCCATCCCGTGGCCCCTTAGGCACGTGGTGCGCAAGCTGCGGTGCCATCGCCCAGGACCCCAGGGATGGAGGGGCCGAGTTCGGGCCAGGCTTCCTGGACTGAAAACATTTACACATGCGCGTGCGCACTCACACACCTGCTCACATACAAAGTTTTACTAAAAGGACGAGCCTTCTCTCTCATCTCCACGATCAGTTCCCTCCCTGTAAAGGGAACCGGGTTGGGGGGCCTGACGGGAGCAGAGGTGGTTCCCGCCCGTGGCCGCCGCCGTGGCCGCAGGTGGCGCTCCAGCCCTGCCGCGGCCGCCTCTGCTGGGCCCCTTGGAAACGTCCATAAGGACGCCCGGCGTTCTCGGCCCTCGGAGAGCTTATTCTCCCACAATTAATGCAGACGGGCGGTCCCATTATGGCCGATTCTTCGTCTGTGAATTATCTAGTGTGAGGAGAAGTGCCTGCACAGGCTTAATTTCTGATGGTGATTACGGCCGGCGCTAAGCGCGGGGAGGGAAGGGGCGGGGCTGAGAGGCTCCTGGTGCATCTTTTCCCTCCACAGGAACCAAGGTACCTGCAGGGTGAGCTCGATTTGCATTTGCGGAGCGTTGACTCGGGACTCCACGGGACGGGACGTACCTCGCCTCATTAACCCCATCAGGGCCTGGGGAGGGACGTGCTATTCTTATTCCGCTCACAAAGCCGCAGATCCAGAGCCGGAAATTACCCACAAGGAAGGGAAGGGCCAGGGTAGCGCTTGGTCCCCGACCCGCGACCCCTGCATCCAGCTCTCGAAGGCTAGACGGAGGCAAAGAGCCCCCTGCCCCGGACAAACCCCTTATTTCTGCAGGTTCCTGCGGATCGTCAACAACCGCGAGCCACGCAGCCACGGAGATGAGCTCGAGCCTCCTTTGGGACAGGGCGATCTCAGCAACGGCCGGGAGATGGAGGCCTGTCCCCGAAGCCCCCGAGCTCGCTGGCACTGCCGCAGGCCGTGCGGTACTGACCAGACGGACGCAGCACGTTGACTTACACTCAACGTAAAACCGCAGGTTGTCGTTTGCACGAAGAAGTACGCGTGGAGGCCGCAGGGACTCGAGAGCCACTCGCCAGGCCTGGGGCCAGAGGCCTGGCCGGGAAGCCTTCACCCGTGTCTCGGGCGGACGAGTGCGGGTCGCAGCCTTCTCCTGTGAGAGCTGGGGTTTTCGTCACTTAACGACCGCGAAGCGTCCAAGTGGCCCTGCTGAGTGACCTCAAACCCTGCGCTGGCTTCCCCCGACAGGGCCCAGTGCTCCCTTCTCACAGAGTCTTTCTAGAAGTCTCCGTGTCAGTGACACACGGCAGGGCCACCCCCGCCTTTATCGGGCATCCGGCAGGGAAGGCCTGTGGCGCCGGTGTCCAGCGGTCCGTATTCGAGAGTCCTCACTGGGGTGGATGCGTTAGAGCTCGGGGTGGGTCTGCCAGTGCAGCCCAAGGGCGAACAGACCCGTGTCCTTCCGTGGCCTCCAGGCTTCCTCCTAGACGCTTCCTGGGCAGGAGAAGCGAGGATCCTTGCTTGCTCGTGGGCGGGGACAGTCCGAACACGGTAGAATCTGTAAACCCTTCATCCTGCTGCTTTCTGGGAAGTGGACGGAGACTTACAGAGTTTGTTTTCAGTACTTAGCCAGTGCCCTGTGAGCGAACGTTTAATACCGAGCCGGGCAGCCATGCGAGGGGCTGAGAACGCAGCCCCCAAACCCAGAGACCGTGTTTTCTGGAAGCTACCGACCCCAGGGCAGGCCGTCCGGCCCAGGAGCACAGGCAGGAGGAAAGCCAGTGGGGGGGAGCGCAGGCTGGGGGTCGCAGGACAGCAGGGCTGACACCCGCCGCGGGGGTTGGAACCGGCCTCCCCAGGACGGGGACTTCCCTGGGTGCGTGGGCAAGGCCGGTGCAGCGTTGGGGGCCCCGGGGAGGTTCCGAGGCCGGAGGGGGAAGACAACGGGGGGTCACCTGACAGAAGAGAGCCCGGCCGAGAGGGTAGGTCTGGAGGAGGGGCCCCGGGGAGGCCTCGGGGGGCCTGCACGGCCGGGGCGGGAGCTGCGCGTCCCTCACAGCCCGGGAGCGTCCCACGTCGTGAGCGACGCTGGCGCGGACACCCTCCCGCCCGGAGGCGCTGGACGTTGGCCACGAATCCGTGCTCCAGGAGAGCCCCCGGGAGGGCTCCCCGGTCACCTCCTCCCGGGCTGACAAAGGAGTCGCCTCCCATTTTGCTGCTTGTCTCTGATTTAAATTCATAGGAAAAGGGGTTTGGGCGGCTTCCTTGCCAAGGTGTGTGACACCAGGCGTGAGTCTGCGGGGGCCATGGGCACTGTGGCTGCGGCTGCCGCCCAGGCCTTTCTATCCCAGCGCGACGGAGCCCGGGGTCTGAGGTCGGTGTAGACCCCGTTCCTCCTCCTGGGCTCGCAGACCGGCGGCCTCTCCCCGTCCCCGCGGGTCCTTCCTCCGAGTCCCTCCTGTACTCATCCCCCCTCGTACAAGGTCCGCCCACGGGCCTCGCTGTGACGTAACTGCTCCCCGGAAGGATCCGTCTCCAGACAGAGTCCCGATCCACCGCGCTAGGGGTCAGGGCCGCAGCACGGGGATTGGAGAGGCAGGGGCCCTTCAACCCGTAAGACGCCGCTCAAGGAAACGCTTTTTCCGAGATGTTACTGCACGAGGACGGTTGAAGCAAAGGAGCATTTTCTCTTGGGACGCTGGGAGCTCGACCAGCCAAGTTTAATTAAACTCTCCTGCCCGTAAGTCAGTGTCTCTGCGCAATGTGCTCCTCTAGCGGAAACCCCACTGTCCCCTCGTCTTCGTGATTCAGCCACAGCGGACGCCGCCGTCCTCCCACCCCACGGCCTTTTATCCCTTTCCAGTGAGCGAGAGAGAAGGGGCTCTTCTGGGCATGCTATCTTCCAACAAAAGGAAACGGAGTCAGGCATGGCACAGCCAAGCCTTGTTACGCGTCCGTGGGAAAGGGAGACCTTCTCCGCGGTGTCCCCACCGTCCCTGACACGGGGCGTGTGTCGAGCCGGGAGAAGGGGCGGCGGCAGAGCCGTTAGCTATCTGGGAAGGATGCTGTTCCTTACGAAGCCTTTAGTGCTGGTTACTGGGTTTAAAAGTCCCACTTTGTCCTGTTTCCAGTTTCACTGTGATTTGCATCATACGCTCTTACATAAAAATTACTCTCCAGACCAGAAATTCTTCATTCCGACATCTGTCCAAAAACGTTCCTTCTGCAACTTGCAGTCCTAACTCCTTGTTTTAATACCACCACCTCCTTCCTGCTGTCACATTCTTGCGGAAATGGCAAGTGAACAGAAAACACTCCCTCCTGGGAGCCCAGGAGATGCAAAGTAATTCTCTGTCGAGAGATTTGCTCTATTTATGTAACCAGTAGAAAACAAACACAGACGTGTACTACAATCAGAAACTCCTGTTTGCTCTATTTTAAAGAATCTCGGTCTGCTTTCTCAAGAAGGAGAAGCAGCTAATGCCAGAGTTTACAGATTCTTTACGGTCGGGGACACACTGTGCCGCCGTGCCGCAACCGGCTGAAAGACCTCTCCTTTCAAAGCCGCGAGAGGAGAAAGCCTGGGGAGGGTTAATACCCCGGCTGGAGTGGCACACGCCCTCCGGAGTTCAGAGCCGACTGCTTGGGTGGAAAATCGAAAAGCTGAATTTTTATGAAAGAGCAGCCCGGTGTCCCGGGGGAAAGTCGGTGATGAGGAAAGGCCTGTTGGGGCAGAACTTGACAGTCACCCGGGTACGTACAGAGCGCACGGGCTGTGGTCCTGGGGTCTTTGCGGAGTCGACCGAACCTGTGACGTTCAGCTGTTCTGCTCGGAGACCCTGCGTTGTCCGCACCACGTTCCTAAACACATCCTGCTGAGCCGGGTGGCAGGACCACGTCACGCTGAATTCAATCCCAGCGGGAACTTTAAGAGAGAACGCAGCAAGTTTATCCCAGATGGTCTCAAAAGAGCAGATCATACTGGCCGGAGCCGTTCTGAAGAGTAAACCCGAGTGGGGGTCGCTCCTCTTCAGCAGGAGCAGAGAATGCTCTAGCGACTTCCACTGCTGGGGAGATGGAGCCGATGGACAGTCCCTGTGCCTCGTCATAAATGCCACTGAAAACCTTAGAACTTATCCACAAAACAAATACAGGTTCTGCCCTGATGGGCAGAGAGGAGCAGTACACTGGCTGGGGACCTTGGAACCCCCGAATGACCGCGTGCAGAGTGCTCTGGGTTCCCTCTCTGGCCTCATGCGCCCCAGACTGGATACCGGGGAAGCTGGCAATGCAGAGACACCCATGTGGGGAGCCTAGAAATCCCCTTCTGATGTGCCAACACCTGCTCCAACTTTCCACCGGGATGGTGTTGGAGAAGCAGAGTGCACACCTGGGACGTTCCCTCAAGCTGCGTGGCCTCTAGTCCTTCCCCTGTACCCTGTGTCATCAGTGCATCAGACGGGGAGTGGGACTTCCACCCCCCCACCAAGGGCTGCCTGCCTCTGCCCCTAAGAGTGACGTCAGGAGACACCTCCAGGTTAACCAAGCTAGGCGGACCCCAAGCCTGAGAACTCGAAGCAGCCGCCCAAGGACCCAGTAATGGCTTTATGTCCCCAAATTAAAGACAACCACAGCTCTTGAAGGCAGCCGGGGAGAAATGATGCATCCCTTACTGGGGAGGCACATCTTAACGATGGTGGATTTCTCATCTGAAAACACGGACCAGAAGGAAATGACATGCTGTTCGATGTGCTGAAAAAAATGTCTAATCCCAAGAAATCTATATCCAGCAAGAATACCCTTCAGTGATCAGATCACAATGAAATAAAGGCAGTCTTACATGAACACTGAGAGAAATCGATGCCACATTCCTGCCTGAACATATCAGCTGGAGGAAGTACTCTAAATAGAAAAAATAATAGTAAGAGAAAGAATCTCCAAACATAGGAAAGGAAGGGGAAACACAGTAGAGCAAAAATATGGATAAATAGAGTAGACTTTCCTGCTGTTCTTGACTCTTCTAAATCATGTTTGGTGGCCAGAACAAAATTATATGGTTCCCAGTGTATTAGGGGAAATCTTTTGATCAACTATGTTATTAACCATGGAGGGTAAGTGGGAATAAAGGAAGGCAGTTTATCCTGACCTTGTTTGAACGGGTAAAATGTCAACACCAGCAGACTTCACACATTTTGAATATAAGAGACCATGTCTAGAGCAATCACTACAAAAGCAACCTAAAGAGATAGAGCCCAAATTCCTGTAACTAGAGATGAATTCTAGGAAAGAGGAGGAAACCCAACAAAGGCAGGAAAAAGGAAACAGAAATCCAAAAAGGGAAGACGGACTTGAAAAATAAAATGGCAGGGGCGCCTGGGTGGCTCAGCGGGTTAAGCCGCTGCCTTCGGTTTGGGTCATGATCTCGAGGTCCTGGGATCGAGCCCCGCATCGGGCTCTCTGCTCAGCGGGGAGCCTGCTTCCCTCTCCCTCTGACTGCTTCTCTGTCTACTTGTGCTGTCTTTCTCCCTGACAAATAAATGAATAAAATCTTTAAAAATAAAAATAAATAAAATAGCAGACAAGCCTTAATGTATCAATGGTTAAATGAAGATAAATGTTCTAAAAGTACCAATTAAAAGGCATAGATCGACAGAACGGATTTAAAAAAACATGACTCAACTACGTATTGCCTACAAAAACTCACTCGACTATAATGATACTCATCAGTGGAAAACAAAAGGATGGAAAAGATACACGGTACACATATTGATCAGTAGAGAGCTAGAGTGCCCCTAGTAATGTCAGATAAAGTCAACTTTGGAGCAAAGGATATTGCCAGTGCCGGGAAGAAACATTACATACGGTGACAGAGTCTATCACAAGGAAACAGCTGTTCCAAGGATGAACGAACCACAGCGCTAGCAAGGACATTCATCAGAAGTGGATAAAACGGGAAGGAGACAGTTCACACTGGGGACTTGTAGACCGTTCTCTCCAGCTGAAGACCAGCGAGATAGCAAAACAGGAAATGTACGGACCTTGGAACATCACGCACCGCCAGGACCTCACCAGCACACAGGGGACAGCCCCGGCCGCGGTAGAGCTATCTCTTTTCAAGAGCCCACGGAGCAGGCACCAAGGTGGGCAGCAGCCTGGACCATGACATACACCCAACGGATCTCAAGGAACTGGAGTTCTGCAGTGTGTGTCCTCTGAGCATGGTTAGAGGAAAGAACTCACAGAAAGATAAGTGGAAAACAATCCTCTGGAGATCGTTTTCTCCGCGGGTTTAGAGAAACTGCTGGAACCTCAACAACCCTCTTCCGAGTAACCTGAGGGTCAAAGCGGGAGTCTCAGAGGAACAAGAAAAACAAAAACAAAAACACGGAACTAGATGAGAGTGAAAACACATCTTACCAACACGTGGGGGGCGGCAGCAGAGCAGGAGGGAAAACCACGGCACCAAAAGTGTGCAGCAAGAAAGAGTAAATTATCCGATGGGTCATAGAGGCTCCTGTTGTGAGAGACCAGACAATCCAGAGCAGAACAAACCGAGCGCCAGAAGAAAGAAGGAAATTATACAGAGAAGAGCAGAAATGGACGAAATTGTGAATGGAACAGTACAGAACATCAGAGAAACGGGACACTGGTGCTTTGCAGAGGTCAATGAGATTGACAAGTGTCTGGCCTCACAGACGAAGGAAAAAGGGTGACACAAACTATTGATATCGGGGATGAAACGGAAGACAACATGGCAGACCCTACAACACCAGATGGAAAAGAAGGGGGCACGTGAACGTTGGCCGACCCACAGATTTGATACTTCGCACGAGACGGTTCCTTAGAAGATCAACGGCCACAGTTCACCTCACATGAAATAGATCATTTGAAGCCATTTAACAATGAAGACAATTAAATTGTAATTAAAAAGCTCCTGAAAAAGAAATCTCCAGACCCAGATGGTTTCACTGGAGAATTTTACCAAGTATTTAAAGAAGAATTATCACACGTTTTACAGAATACCTTCTAGCAGATAAAAGAGAAGGAAACAGTTTCACCTCATTCTGCAAAGCAAATATTACTGGAGTAGCAAGACAAGACCAAGATAGTACAAAAAAGAAGGGAAACCTAGAGCATTATCTTCACAAAGATAAAAAAAATTTTAATATAGGCAAATAGAATTCACCATCATGTAGAAAGGACTAGTGTCCAAAGTACAGTAGAACGCTTGCGTGTAAGAACCCGTCAAGGTAATCCACTAGAGTCCCGTGCTAAAGAAGAAAGGTCTCACGATCACAGCAATTGAAGAAAAAGCGCGTTTGAAAAACTCAGCACTCACTTATGCAGAGAAAGCTCTCAGAAAACTAGGAGTGCAGGGACACTTGCTTACCTTGGTAAAGAATACGTGCAAACCCCCACAGCTAAAATCACCCACAACAGAGGACTTTCCCCAGCACGACTGGAAACAGGGCAAGGAGTTCCGGGCTCCCCGCGGCTCTTGAGCATCGTACGGGAAATTCCAGGCACGGTTACCGTGCGAGGAGGGAAGCAGCAGTCATCTAGGCCAGAAAGAAAGATCTACAGCTGCTCCTGCGGGCAGATGACATGATGGTCTGTGTAAGAAGTACCAAGGAAAACAGTAAACAAGAAAAAATCCGAAGTCCCCAAACTCTCAGAACTCAAGGTAGCAGGGCTGAAGGTCAGCGTACAAAAGCTTCGCTTCTGTCTATTAGCAGCGGACCTGAGGGAACTGAAGTTTTAAGAACTATGCAATGTGCCATCTCCGTGAATAATGAAACAGGTGGGCGTCGGTCTAAGAAAACAGGTACGGGACTTGAGTGTTGGTGAAGTTCTCCTTGAATACCTCAATAAGCAGAGAGACGGTCTGCATTCAGAGACCGGGAGACACAGCATAGGAAGGGCTTAATTCTCCCCAGACTGGTAGACAGATTTAACACCGTTCCTGTAAAATCTCCGAAGGGCTTCGGTAGACATAGACAACAAGGTTCTAAATCTGTAGAGAATGACAAAGGAAATGGAGAGCTCAAGCAACTTGGAAAAAGAAGAGCACAGTGGGAGCCACCGTCCTACCCAATTTCAAGACTTGCCACGTAGCCTTGGGAAGTTAGGCTGTGCCAGAAGAGGAAGAAGGGTCGCACGGAGATCAGTGGGCAAAACCGTGAGCTCCTGAGTACCTCTGTGACGATGGCCACTAATTTTTGACCAAGTTGTGAAAGATCATTTTTTCAACCGAGAGCGTTGAATTGGATAGCCACAGGCAAAACTACCAGAAAGAACGCCCACTCGTATCTCACACATCATGCAAAGACTCATGCAAAATTGAGCACAGATTTAAGAAGAAAACATAATGTTTTTAGAAAAGAAATAGAGGAAAAAGTCGGGACCTTTAGTGTTTAGTTATGATATCAAAAGCATGTTCTATATTTTAAAACAATCATGAAGGGGACTTCATCAGCAATTAGAACTTTTGTTCTACAACATACCCTGCTAAGACATGGAAAGGAAAGGGGGGAAAAATTTGTAAACCACATATCTGACAAAGGGCTCCTATCCAAAATAATAAACTCTCAGAAATCAAAGTAAAAAAAAAAAATCTGATTATAAAATGAGCAAAAAGCATGAAGAGAATATGTGAATGGCCAAAAACCACTTTAAAAGATATTCAATATCACAAGCTTAGTTTGCATTAAGGAAATACAAATTAAGACCTCGATTCAGTATCACGAACATTTTTTAGAAGTAAAATTAAGAAAAGATAGTGAAAATCCCAAAATCGGTGAGGAAGCAGAGAAACTGGCTCTCGTGTACATTGCTGGTGGGGTTATAAAATGGTACAGCTACTCTGGCAAAGAACCGCAGTTTCTTAAAAAGCTAAATCATACACTCGCTACACACCCCAGCAGTGGTACTCTTGAACGTTTATCTCAGATCAATGAAAACTCACATCCTCAGAAAAACCTGCAAATAATTGTCCTGGCAGCTCCGTTCATTATAGCCCCAGAGTGGAACAACCCCAGTGTCCCTGAATGGATGAATGGTCCGGTCGACAGTGACACGCCGCACGTGGAGTGGACTGTGGTGCACACAGCAGCTTGGGTGGGTCTTAAGGCCATGACGTGGAGCAGAAAAGCCAACACCAAAGTCCACAGACTGTATGATCCACGTACACACTGTTCTTGGAAAAACAAAATTACAGAGATGGAAGACAGATTAGCGGTTGCCAGGGGTTAGGGATGCTGGGGGGAGGGGTGGTGGGGTGACTACAAAGGGTCACACAGGCAAGACCTTTCTGATAATGAGATTGTTGTGTCCTGACTGTGGTCGTCGTGACACAGATTTGTGATCCGTGATACCACGGCTTGGAGGGACACACACTGTACGATGTGGACCTCTCGTCCCACTCTTGCACCGTAATTATGTACGAGGTCACCCTGGGAGAAATGGGAAGGGTGCACAGTCCCTCCTTTACTATCCTTGATATGGAATTATAGTTTTTAAAGTTCCCCAAATGTCAAAATCCAAAGTTAATACTAATCAGAACAGTGGGGTAGAGACCAAAGAATCGATAGAACAGATTCCAAAAATTCAAAAAAAAAGTAAATGTAGAAATCTGGTGGATGATAACAGTCGTGTTTCAATTGAATGTGGAAAATACGGACATTTGAGAAAACCGGCAATCCAAACGAAACAAGTTAGATCTCTCTGCCACGTTGTAAATAAATTTCAGGAAGATTCAAGCACTAAAATGTAATGATTAGCAGCAGAAAGTGTAGATACTTTTCATAGTACTCCTGGGGAAAGAGTCTTTCTGAGCACGGTGCAGAGTTGTAAGCGTGAGGGCAAGGATCAGGGACTGGATTTTGTGAACGATACACTGTTAATTAGTAAGCGAATTAGTCTGACGAATGCCAGACCTCTGACGAGTTTGGAGAATATATTGGAACAACAAATAAAATACTCCAATGAATGAGACAGGCCACATGTAGTTCCAAAATAGACCAAGGAAATGAACAGAGAAGAAAACCAAGGTGCCGAGCAGTCTCGGAAAAGAAGCCCCAGCTTCCCGGTAACTAATTAATGAGATCAAACGGATTGATTGATTGGAGCGAGCGATGGTGTCCTACGTTCGCAGGGTGTGAGGAAGTGGACACTTGCATACACCGATCATGGACTGGGTCACTCTTTGTGTCGAAATGGAAGTATTATGACCGTTAGAGCTATAGAAATGTACCTCCTGGGATTACTCAGGTGGGAAATGTCGACACACACGAGGGCAGGGACGAGCCGCTGTATGTGGAACTGTCCCAAGTCAGAACCATGGCTTAGGTCAGAGTCGTGACTTTAACTCAATTGGTTAAATAAATAGATTTCCATACGTTGGACTATCGAGCAGATTAAAAAAAATAGGGAATCAGAACTATATATACTATAAATAGTTAAAACGGCAGAAGGGTAGAGGTTCAAATGAAACTGGAATTTTAGAGGAAAAAGGGTGATTGGAGCTTCTACCACAGATAGTGGCAATTACATGTGCTTATCTTCATCCACGTGTGTGTAAATATATAAAACCTGTGTTTGCAGACTCTTTATAAAAGGATGCACGAGAAACTGGTAAAACTTCCCAGAAAAAAACTGTGGAATGCGAAATTGGGGAAAGATTATTTCTTCTGTTTAACATGCTTCTCGTTTTTACGAAGTGACACGGACGTGTTGCTTAGAGCATCGGACGACGCTGCAGGTTCACGGTGAGAATGAGGCTTTGGTGTGGGTTAGACGTCACCAGTCAGAGAGAATTTAAAAAGGAAGAAACACCAGTGAAGGGAGAAAATCGGCGACGTTACACGCGAAAGAGAAGGGAACCTGGGTGAGCCACTCTCGGGATCCCACGTAAGCACAGACACGTCTACCTTCCTCCTTCGTGATGCTCGTGAGCACGACGCCGGAGAACTTTCGAGGTAGTTCCAAAACGACCGACCGTCGGTACAGATCGAAGGGACGACAGGCTAGGAAATGGCCTCGAGCGTTATCATCTCCTCTGTGTCTGAAGGGCGTTCGTGGCCAGACTAACGGTCGGCAGGAGAGCGCGTGTCTCCTCCGCCGTGCCAGTTCACGCACGGAGCCCCTGTCTCATCCTCGGGTGGGACAGAGAACAGCAGGAGGGCCAGTGCGCGATCATGAGGTCACCCACATTCCCTGAGACACCGGGGGCTGGCAGGACCCTCACCCTGTTTCCGTGGTTTCACCAGTACGTCGTACAAAAGGGTGGCCCTTGGAATTTTGGTCCCGGAACCACACGGTGGCCTGACGGAGACCTCCCCCAGGTCTGTGCTGCACCGGCCTCAGACTTTGCACAGTGAACCGTGAAAGGAATCCGAAATACACTCACCCCAGACAGATCCCATTCCCAGAGTTCTGGGATTCACGGTCAGTTCAAATCATTCATCTTATTTTCTTCTTTTCAGATTTTATTTATTTATTCATGAGAAACAGAGAGAGAGAGAGGGAGAGGGAGAAGCAGGCTCCCCGCTGAGCGGGGAGCCCGGCCTGGGGCTCCCTCCCAGGACCCTGAGCCAAAGGCAGACGCGTAACCCACTGAGCCACCCAGGCGCCCCATTCATCTTCTTTTCAAGTGGCTCTGCGGGCTGCCCTGCGTGCAACATTCCTGAGTATTTTAGGTCTCTCCTTCGTGTTAACGAGCAGCAGTGTTTTCTTTGTGGAATTAAATGCCACAAAAATATCTCTGCAAGCAGATTTGTGTCTTGATAACAATCTGTTGATGAGTTTGGCTCTCCGGGAAGATACCCAGCAGATACACATCGGCACGGGGATGCCCTCCAGCCCTGAGAGCGGTCGGGACGGCGCTACGCTCCGACACCCAGCCGGCACGCGTGCTCCGTTCGCCGCAGGCCGGTCGTCCCCGGTTTCCTCGGGTGGGTTCCCGAGGATACAGGATTTGCTCCTCTGTGGGATGTGGGGATTCCTCTCTCCAACCCCTTTCCCCGAAGATCCTTCCCGGCTTTGTCCAAGCGTGGTAGCAGCAGGTGTAAGAGGAAGCAGTGAGGCAGAGGACGGAGGTCGTGGAGCTTGAGTCACATCTGCATCCTGGTCCTGCTGTTTCACGTCCTGGATGGACTCAGTTTCTTTCTGTGTCAATGGAGGAGCAACATTGTTACAGGAGACCGTTTTAGTCCGGCTTCTCCATAACAACGGAACCAGGAGGGCACGTGTGTGAACACACTCACATGACGGGGTTTGTTAGAAGGAATTGGACCACTTAATTATGGAGGCTGATGGGTCCCAAGATCTGCAGGATGAGTTGGTAGCGGGAGACCCAGAAGAGCTGATGGTTTAGTTCTAGTGCAAAGTGTGCCAGCCCAAGACTCGGGAAGAGCTGGTGTTTCCGTTCAGATGTGAAAGCAAGAAAGAGCTGATGCTTCAGTTTAAAGGTAGACAGGCGGGAGGCACTCCTTCTTCCTTGGGAGTGGGTCAGCATTTTTGTTTTAGTCGTGCCTTCAACTGCTTAGACGAGGCCCACCCACACCGGGGCGGGAGATCTACTTTACTCAGTCTACCGATTTAAATGCAAACCAGTTCACAATGCTCTCACACGAACACAAACAGCAATGTTTGACCAAATGGCTGGACACCCTGTGTTCCAGTCAAGTTAATACATCCAAGTAAACATAACAGAGGTATTTGAGAATTAGAAGTTGATGTTTAGGAAGTGCTTTAGTACAGGAGCCTGGGGGATTTTGGAAGTTCTTCAGTGATTACTAAATTAAAGAGTATCTTTATTATTGAATCACTTGATTCCCCCATAACAGCGCAAGGAGGTGGGAAGGCAGAGGTAGTCACCTTCTCTTAGAGAAGAAGAAATCAAGGCATCGGTTGGTTGTGCAACCTCATCAGGGCTTTCCAGAACATACCATTCTGGTGTCAGAGGCAGGTGGAGCTCTCAAGACTCTGGGACCTCTGGAAACCTTTGAGGAATGGGGAGTGGAGTAAGTGGGGAGGCCAGCGGACTCCTGAAATCTCCTTACTATCTTTTTGGGAGTGAGTCTTCGAGGGATGACTGAATGTCCTAAGTCCCTCTTCACGCCAGAGGTGGCCACACTGCTGAGGTTCCGTGTCCATGCGTGACTCGCAGATGGGAAGCAGAACACAGGGGCTACTTGGACTCCATGTCCTGGAAGATGTGACCATTCTACCTGTGCGGGATGGCGGCTGAGCTTCGCCTGCCGTGGAAGTCATAGAATCTGAAGATTGAAAGGGACCTTTAACTGAAGCAAATCGATGCAACAACTCTTAATTCCACAGCCACAAAATGACCTACACGGTTGCGTCTCTACATTTGGGAAACACTTTCAGACGTATTATTTGCAAGGACCTGGACTCACATCACAACAGCAGGATATAAATGACTTGCCCAAGGTCTTACGGTGTTTACAGAAGGGCCAGGGCAGGGGCTCCAATGACTTTCTCCACCGAAACCCCCGGAGAGGGGGAGCACTCGGTTCCACACGGCGTAACACACTGTGACAGCTCCTTCGGCTGGAACTGTCTTCCCTCATGTCTCCTCCGCTGTCAACTCTTTATTTGAAGTGTAAGTCCTGCTGGTGACTCATGAAACAGGATTAGATCCCCGTTCCAGAGGACAGCTTGTCACAAATTTAAAGACTGTCCCCACATGCTCCACACATCCCCGTCTGTACTCGTCCCTTCCAGGCTTCACCCCCAGGTTTCATGTGCCACTCATGACCCGTTTTTTTTTTTTTTTTTAAAGATTTTATTTATTCATTTGACAGAGAGAGAGAGAGATCACAAGTAGGCAGAGAGGCAGGCAGAGAGAGAGGAGGAAGCAGGCTTCCCGCCGAGCAGAGAGCCCGATGCGGGGCTCGATCCCAGGACCCTGAGATCATGACCTGAGCCGAAGGCAGGGACTTTACCCACTGAGCCACCAGGCGCCCCCATGACCTGGTTTTAGACCCCTGCAGTCGAGCTGCTTTGCCCGAGACATGCCCCTGGGAACCCTTTGTGAAAGGCCTCCTGATAACGGCTCCCGTGCTCGGCAGTGGTCTGCCCCTTCGGAGTTGAATGAGTGTTTGCCCCCAGACCCAGCAGACGGAGATACGAGGAGCACAGCAGCTACCCTGGGCGGGGACAGTCACCCCACCTGCACCTCCATGTTCTCCTTGAGTTTTGTTCAACCACCAATGCTCCCCTGTTCGTTTGTGCCCTGGTTGGGGGACCACCGGGCCCCACACTTGCTCTCTTACGATTGGTTTCTCTGCCCTCGGCTCGCGGCACGGGCATTCCCGTGCTCTCCGTGGATTCCTGGAGCCTCCACACACATGGAGGGACTGTGGCCGTCTTTACATATGGTCACCTTATTAATACAATTACATAATTACATATCGTATGTATGAAATGTAATTCATGGCCACATTACTTTCATTGAAGGGCTATCGATACTGAATTTAGAATCAACTACGCCCGCCTCCCACTCAGCGGACACGTCAGGTTGTGTTGTGCTCTTGATTTCTTGGACCCCAGTTCCTCTCTTCTTGGCAATGTCTCCTCCTTGCCCTGCAGCTGAAGGCATTTTTATCCTGTCCTCGTCCGAGCTCACATTTCTTCGAAGCTTCCGATCACTCATGGAGCTTAGTCCGACGGTCCTCTGTCATTTTTAATTTTTGAGATCTTTTCTTATTTCTTCCTGCTTGTGCACACAGTCATGACCATGTCTCTGGGGACATTTTACTTCTCTTCTCTGCGGGCACACATACACGTTCACACAGTCTCTTCACTGGGGGCTTTAAGAGTCGGTGTTGAGGGAGAACTACGGACGGCTAGCCCTGAGCTATCACCAGGAAATAGAGCTGCCACAGAGGACCGTGGCGCTCACTGGACACCCACCCAGACCCATAAACCTTCAAGATGTGGACCCCCGAGATACCTCTGAGGAAGGGGAAAGCACGGGGGACTCCATCACCTGAAAACGCAGCCCCACACCGAGGAGGCCACTGTAAGTTAGTCCATCAGGGTACGGGGTGGAAGCGGTCACGTCTCCACAAAGTGGCGGGAAAGCGGTAGCCAAGACTCAGCAGAGCATCTGTGTTCGGAGTTGCGGAGAAATCCAAGCAGGGAGGCGAGGTCCGCCCAGAGTCCCCTGCAGCGTGCTTGGGACGTGGGATCGGGACGGCGGCTCCGGCCACAGAGGATCCCGGGAGGAAACGGGGCTCTCTGGAGGCTCAGGACAGAGTCCTGCAGGCTGGGACAGGAGAGTGCGGCAGGTTCGAGGAGCCTCTCCACATTCACTTTTCAATTATTGACACTCAGTGTCAGTGTTTTGAGAATTCCACTGGTGTATTTTTCCCGTGTTACTCACGGTCTCAAACGCCTCCTAGAAACACCTGCTGTTCAGGGAGTGAATCTACGTATCGTTTCTGGCCGTTCAGCCCACATCCACGGAGCGTCTGTGGCTCGTGGTGTGCGGAGTGCGTGGAGTGTGCAACGCACAGGGCGGAGTGTGAGGTCTACGCGAGGTACGTCAGGGATGGGCAAACTCTGGCCCGTGGGTTCACCACTTCTTTCGTGAAACAGCACGGTTTTTATCCGGATACGACCACGTCGGCTTCTTTGCAGACTGCTTGTGGCTCCTTCTGTTACAACAGCGGAGGTGAAGCAGTGAAACCGGTCCGGTCCACAAGCCTAGAACGGTGACTCTGTTTCCCCTTGTGACAAAGTCTGCTCAGTCCAGTACGAGGAGTATAACATGCAACGTAGACCATGACGCGTTCATATGGACCATCCCACACGGGCTGTCTGTAAGCCTAACGGGCTCTCCGTGACAGCCTGTGTGGTCATAATTCACCGACAGTCATTGCATTTGTCCAAAGTCGGGGATAAGGTACTTGATGGTTTGTACAATTAAACCATTAAAGCCTCCCTCTAACTTAAAGTATGTGTCATGTTGGGAAAACCCAGAAATGGTCTCCCGGGGCTGGTTCGAGAGCACAGAGCCCGTCCTACAGAACTAGTGACTGGTCCAGCAATCAACAAACACGACTTCGGTTGAGGTTTCTCTGTTTTCCGAGTAAATTGTTAACACGTGGAGTGACTTCCGAGTCTGGTTCGCATCAAGGACAATGGTTCAAATTGGGGCCGAGTGATTGCTTCTCCGAGCCCTTCACAGAACACACACATTGGCACGAGGTCAGTGGTTTGAATCCCGTGGCCCAGATGGGGAAGCAGCCCCGGGGTCCAGAGCATTTACAAGCAGATTCTGGCGGGTGAGGTATGAAGATCTAAACGTGTTGAACAGACGGAGGCAGATCTTCCCTTGTGGGCGTTTCTCGGACTCACCCTGTTCTGTGTGTTCTGCTCCGTGGCCGTCTCCACTGCAAGGAGCAGGGTAAGGCTGATGCCGTGCGGGCTTCATCCCACAGGTGGCCCAAGAGGCCAGGTCCTTGGGTTTGGGGTGGGCCCTCTGACGGCGGCGGCAGGTGTTGTCCTCCCGCGGTGTGGGCTGGGACAGCATGGAGACGCCCTCCGACTGCGACCCGACAGTCGCCGGCTGGGCAGGTGCGCACCCGGTCTGCCGACAGAGAGACAGCACGGGGTCCCGTGAGAGCCCGGGTCTCACCTGATCCATGTGACCGTCGCCGAAAGCGTGGCATCGGGTCACAGAGGCGTCCCTCACAGCTCGAGGGA
This sequence comes from Mustela nigripes, assembly GCF_022355385.1. Taxonomy (NCBI): domain Eukaryota; kingdom Metazoa; phylum Chordata; class Mammalia; order Carnivora; family Mustelidae; genus Mustela; species Mustela nigripes. The sequence goes on along the minus strand of NC_081565.1, from coordinate 90,683,687 downwards.
CGTCGCGGCTACGGTGGCCACCTCTTGTCTGCGTGGAGCTCCCACGAGAGCCTTTTGTCAGGATAAGACAATGAACGTCTTGGTGGGCCTCTGCGAAACCATGACCGACCGCTGGCTTCCGCGAGCCTTGGGGAGGCCCCGTGGGCCACGTGCGAGTCCCCGTGGGATGCGGGCAGCGAGGTGCCCACGCTGGAGACCTTGGCGGCGTTTCCCTGTGGCCCCTCACCGGCTTGCCTCCCCTGCCTCCCCCTCCCCCTACAGTCCTGCTCCTTTTAGGGCCTTCATTCGCAGGGTGGGGGCAGGCAGCGGTGGCTCCGGTGGCCTGGAGCATTCGCCATGACCACGGGGGGGTGCTAGAAGGCTTTCCCCAGGAAGGACGGCTCTGGGCTCCTCCACTGTTCTTGGCAGAAGCCCCTGCAGGAAGAGCTGTGTCCCTTCTGGCTCGTGTCCCTTAGACGGTGGTCCCTGCTGGTGCTCCCTTTGGGTCTGTGGGAACAGCGACTCCTCCCATGGCCCACCTGGGCACTGATACCACGAGACACACTCTGGAAACAGGCAGCAGGGTCTCCACGGGTCTAGCTGAGGCCACAGAAAGAAGTGCCACGGGTAGCCTGGCCGTGGACGGAGAGGGTGCTGCGTCACCGGCGGAGGGTCGTGCCGCGGCGGCCAGGGGAGGAGGACTCTCGAATTCCCCGCGGACTTTTCTCTCCGCTCCTAATTAATTCTGCTCCCCACGGGCAGCAGCAGGTCTCGCTGAGAGAAGAGATGCTATCTGCGCTCCCCACGCCGTGCGCTCGCACACCGCTGGCCCCGGCATCAGAGAGCTGGCTCGGGTCCGGCGCCCGCCTCGGAGTGCTTCTGGCTCGGCTTGTCGCCCCGTGAAGCTTATAAAGCCACGTTTCGAAATCCTCCGGGGCTTTGTTGTTCTGCTGTTGCCCCGACCTCCCTCGGGGGCGGTGTGTCATCCGCTAATTACTCCCCACGCTCATTATGCTCATCCCAGTGATGTAAGGAGGGGCCCTGCCTGGAGGTGGCCCAGGACGGCAGCTACGTGGACTCCTGAGGGGGCCGACCTGTTGGCCACTTTGTTTTCACACCCAGCGGGGGCTGTTTGTTTACTGACTCGGAGGACTTGGAAAGGGCTCTTCTTCCGCAGGTGCGGACAGTCCCAGGTGCGCAGATGGAAGCTTCTCCCGTGTAGAGAATTTAGCTCCGGCCGCCCGTAGCTGGAACAGGACGGAGCTTTTCCAAGATGGGAGGGAGGCTGGGGTTGACAGCCGGCCTTTGTTCCGACAGCTCCTGCAAGCCGGAGCGGTCTCTGCGGGTTCATCCAGACCATCCTGCTTCATGCCCGTATCATGTTGTTGAAAACCAACAACCTGCCTTCCACTGGCAAGGGCATTGGGGTCTCGACATCACAGCCTAGGATTATCCTAGCACACGGTCTTCTGAGCGGTTCCAGAAGGTGAACATGTACCTGGTGAGCCACGAGGGGAAACAAACACCGCCCGTTCCTGACCTTCCGCACGAACTGCCCTCCTGGGCGAGCGTTCTTTAGCTCTCGAAGGTTCTGTGTTCGAGGCCTGGGAGGAGGAGCTGGGCTGCTGAGCCCCCGGCTCCCGCAGTCTGTGCTCTACGTTAACCCATCTGGTCCCCGAAGCAACACAGGGAGGACGGCTGTGCCCGACTGACCTTTGGGAGCAGAGGGTAAGAGCTTCTCCCAAAGGTGCAAAGTAAGTGCTGAGACAAAGGTTTGAACTTGGGCGGGTCTGTTTTGAAGCAGGCCGGTCCAGGACACCCACACCCACTGGGACGACAGAGCGCACGCGAGGCAAGACCAGCTGGACCCTGGAGCGTCCCGGGAGAGGGAGAAAACCTCGTTCGGAGGACAGTCGGGTGACGGAGGCTGAGAAGTACCTGGGATTCTGCCTCCTTGGGGCGCTCTCAGGCCCGTGGCTTTAGGAGGGACGTGGAAATCACGGGGGCATCTGAGTGGGGACCTCGACAAGGGCTCACTGGGTCAGGGCTGGAGTGACCCCACGTGCGAAGAGTGACACAGCTTCCCCGTCTGCCGGACCGCGTGTGTGGGTCGAAGATGGGACCTGCTCTCTGCACTGCATGAACACGGGGAAGAGTCTTTCTCTTGCGCAGAATCAGGACAGGGAAGGCAGACGAGAGACTCAATCTTGGAAAAGTGGACGTTGATGTTCGAAGGGGAAATGGTGCTGCGAAGGGGAAGCTGGCACCGAGACGGGGACATTCCTGCAGCGGCACTGCCTGGCGCTGCTGAGACGGTCGCCGGGGCCTCACGCGTTCTCAGTTCTAGGCTCTGGGCTCGGACAGCCCGTCTGTGCGCGTCCCGCCACCCGAGTGAGCCGTGGCCTCTCAGGGTCCAGACGGTTTGCGCTAACGACCACAGCCGTGGTCAGGCAGGCGTGCTGAGCCGAGGGCACTCTCTCCACATCCTTGAGCACTGCATTAAGTAGATGACAAATGCCGGCGAACTCCTCGGTTAACCTTACGAACGTCTCCCTTCCCTGCAAACTGTGAGAAAGCAAGGCCTCGGGCAGAAGTGTGGAGTATTTGTAATAGAAGTGTTTATATAAAATGGTATTTGGTGCCATAACTTTCCCTGTGTTTGCTGCTTTGGCTACATCCCACAGATATTTCATGTTTTAATTTTATTTTCATTTGACTCAATGCATATTCCAATGTCCCATTAGACTTTTCTCTTCGGATTAGTTAGAAATACATGATTTAAAATCTTTAAAGTTTGGAGATGATCTTTCTGCTGTTTGTTTCTGGTTTAATTCCATTATGGCCCCCAAACATAAATTCATTAAATTTTGTTTTATGGACCAGAATATGGTCTATTTTGTTGCTTTTTGTTTGTTTTGGTTTTTTTTTTTATTATATTCAGAATATGGTCTATGTAAGTATATGTTCCGTGTCTCCTCGGAAAGAATGTGTGTCCTGCTAGCGTTGGGGAAAACCCCTTGTAAGCGTGAGTTAGGTCCCCCTGGTGATGGAGTCATCCAGGTCTTCTGCGGCCTTGACCTTCTGGCCAGATACGGTGCTCACTACCGAGAGAGCGTCCTGAAGTCCCAGTCGCGGTGGAACGTTTGTCAGTTCACGTGTGCAGGTCTGTCAGTCTCTACTCCGTGTGCGCTGACGCTCTGTGGTTCGGCGCACACACATTTGGGGCTGTCACGTCTTCTTGGTGAATTAATTCTTTTGTCATCATGTAACGATTCTCTTTACCCTCGGTAATCTTCTTTGCTCTGAGGCTACGTGGCCGGATACTAACAGAGACACCCCTACCTTCCTTCTCTCAGTGTTTGCGTGTCGTGCATTGTCCATCCTTTCGCTCTAACATACCGTGCGACGATATTTGAAGAGAGTTTCTTGAAGATAGCTCAAGACTGAGCTCAAGTCTTTTTTAAAAAGTCCATGCTGGGGGCCCCGGCTGGCTCGGTAGGTAGAGCATGTGACTCTTGATCAGGTTGTGAGTTCACGCCCTACACTGGACATGGAGCCCACTTAAAAAAAAAAAATCCACTCTGATCATTTCTGCCTTCTAATTGAGAAGGGAGGGAATTAATACATCCAGTGGATGAGTTCTGTTGAGAATCGCAAGAAAGCGTATCCCTCGAGGAGATATTCCTCATTTTAGGCTTCGCCTTGACATGTGTGGGAGGTGAGGCCAGAGCAAATTTGGTCCCCCTTCCCCAGGGGTTCCGTGTGGCTCGGGAGAGTGAGTGGGTCCTGAAAGTTGGTGTTCAGATGCGCAAAACGGTCATTGCCAGTTTTTACAATTATATATATGTATGTATACTTACTTATTTAACACAATAATCCATATATATACATACATACATACATTTGATATTTATTTTTCTAGAGAGAAAGGCAGGCAGTGCCGTCCCTGGGAAGCCTCACATTCCCGCCTCCTGGTGTCCGTGCACACGCGCACACACACGTATGCATGGGCACACGCAAACACACACGGCGCGCCGTGGAAACTTTAAAGACATTGTTCCGGGCTGCGGTAACTGCCGCCCTTTGTAACCTGCTCCTGCAGCTGACGGAGAGCCGCCGCTGTCGTCTGGGGCAAGTGTGCACAGTGTGTGGCTCGTTGTCGCCCCTGGGGGTCTCCCGAGGTGTATTTGCCCCAAATTAGGGACAGAATGCGAACAGATCTGCCCTCACAAAGCATAAAACCAAATTACATAGATAGACCAGTGTGGCCACGCGATGCAACACCCGTTAAACGATTAAATAAAACAACGAACTACTGGGACACACGATACACATAAATCTCCAAAACAGAAAAGAAGCCAGACTCCGCTCGCAACACCGGTGTGATGCTGTTTTCCCTCCTAATTTCCCCAGTGTGCTTGTCACTACCGACTCCTCCGATGAGCGAGCTCTCGATTCGGCAGGCCGTCATCGCCGCAGCGAAGCCGTCTCGGCTCCGAACCCGACATGCACCTTCGAAGGCCTGTCGGGTTTCCAGGGGCGCGCGACTCGCCGACCGTCTGAGTGTGCGTGGACGTGTCTGGGTAGGTCTCTCCCTGCCTGCCTGCCGTCCGCCGTCTCTCTGCGTCCATCCTCTTCCCTCCAGATGTTAGTTCCTGATCGGAGCATCGTTTCTCTATCCTGTACCTCCGTGTCTCTCCCTCACTGTCTCCCGACCTGGTACGGATAACCATGGTTTGTCCCGATACCCCCAAGTCCAGTGGAAAACCAGACACTTCATTCTCTCCTCCCTTTGAACCCCTTTGCTGACAGGGGGGTCTGGGCTGCCGTTATCCGTACCTCCGCGGACCAAGCTCACTGCGAACACCTGGTCTCCCGCTGCCCTTCTGGCCGGTGTGCTCCGTCTCCTCACCCCATGAAGTCACCCACTGAACGGGCCGGCGAGGGCTGCCGTCACAGAGGGCCATGGCCCGGGGGGCTTGAACCACAAGGATGGACCAGCTTGTGGCTCTGAAGGCTGGACGTCTACGATCTAGCACTGACAGCGCGGGTTTCTCCCGAAGCCTCCGCCCTGGGCTTCTGCACGGTCTCTCTCCCACCTGTGCGTTCCCAAGGTCTTCCCTTTGGGCACGTCTGGGGCCTAATCGCTTCTCAGGACGCCGGTCAGATCGGATCAGGACCATCCCGTGACCTCCTTTTAGCTTCATGACCTTTTCCATACCCCAACTCCAAAGACCGTCCCACTCTGAGGAACTGGAGGTCAGGACTTGACCATTGGAACTGGGCTGGGGGTGGGACACGGCTCAGCCCGTAGCACCCCCTGCTCCTGGACTCTCTCCCTTGTCTGTGCTCCAAGCCCCGCCCTCGCCCCCGACCCCACCCCCACGGGAAAGTCCTCACCCTCCTGGGGTCTGACGCCCACTCTGGGCCGTCCTGCGTTGGCTGCTGTCCCACCCCGAGGGCTCTCCGGCCTCCGCACGAGGCTCCCCACCCACAGAGGCCCTCCTGACCCCCCAGAGCTCTGGGACTTGATCTGGCCGTTGTGTCCCACCACCCAACCCAGCGCAGAGGAGACCCGCCCGACTCTGTGCACTGACTTCGGACTGGATGGTTCTGGAAGGAATGGAACAGGGCGAGGAGGGGCCGGGCTTTGTGTCTCGGGCTGGAAGGTCAGACCCAGACGCTGACACAAGCTGGCGGCGCAGGACGTTTTTGGGGAATCAGTGTCCGCGGAAGGAAGGGCTGACGGGCCGGGCCGGGGCGAGGTGTCGGACGGCCACGCCGCTCCTGCAGAGCCCTGGGCGGTCCGAGGGGAGCTCGGGAGCCTGAGCGGCCCATCCGCGTCCTCGGTCTTCCTTTTCCTGCCCGGCCTGGCCAGGGGATCTGTGCTGCTAACACATAAGAAACCACAAGTGTCTGTCTGCACGTGTCCTTTATGTTATAGAACGTTTTCTGTGTGTAGATATTAACTGCAAATGAAAATGTCAAATCTCTGCATTCAACAGTCATATCTGTTTTAAAGTGAACAAATAGACTTTTATATTTTACTACATATTTGCCATTTATTCCCTCCTGGACATCCAAGTTTCTATGAGATGTTCTTTCTGTTCAGCTTGAGAAACCTCCTTTGGAATTTTTTGTCGTAAAGTTTGCTGATGAGTAATTATTTTTGTTTTTCTTTTTAACTGAAAATATGTTTATTTTGCCTTTATTTTTGCTGGATATAGAATTCTGAATTGACACTTTTTTTTTTATCTCTACCATTTCAATGTATTGTTCCATTCTTTTGCTCTCTACAATTTCTGATGAGAATCAGCAACTTTTCAAATTATTCAGTATTTTCTCTATTTTATTTACAGCCGCCGTCAGCCTACAATGTTCCTGTGAGTGGTTTCATTTACTTTTTCTCCTGCTTGGACTTTGCTAAAGTTTCTTGAATCTGAAATTTTATGTCCTTCAACAAATTTTGGAATTTTTCTTACATTTCTTCACATATATTTTGTGCCTGGTTATCTCTTCGCCTTCTGAGATTCCAATTACACATACGTAAGAATTTCTGGTGCCTTTTCATATGTAAATAAAGGTCTGTTTACTTTCCCGTTCTTCTATCTTCCTGTCTTCAGACTGAATCTTCTGCTTCATCTTCAAGCTCACTTTCTTCCGTCCCCTCCCCACCACGAAGCTGGTATTTGTATGATCAGAGCATGTAAGTCATAACTTTCATCTGCAGAATTTCCACTTTGCCTGTTTCATTGCTGAGACATATTTTCGCTCTGGCGTTCATTCTCGTTCTCAAGCAAAGCTGCAACAGTGGTTTTTCCATCCCTGTTTGTTACTTTTGAGATCTGGGTGGACACAAGTGTACCTTCTTAGATTGCCTTATCCTTTTAAATGAAGTCTGTTGTTTCTGTTCCTTCTATGTCTGGTAATTTTGGATTTTAGGGGCATTTGCAGACATTATGAATAATATTTTGTTGAGGTTCTGGATTTTATGTGACCCCCAAATGAGTAATTTTTACTCGTTTTAATAGGAGGAGCCTGGATGAACTCAAACTCCACACCCCAAAACCTCAGCTCCGTTCACTAGCCTTAGCTGAGCTGCTTGCCAGCTGCCTCACGATTGCAACTCCAAGAATGCGGGTGCTCTCTGTGACCGTCTCCTTGCTTCCATTTCCAGCTGCCATGATTGCTTTCAACTCTTCTCATGTCTCAAGCCTGTAAGACTGCAAATTTTTTTTTTTTTTGGTCAGAGTTTTATCCATTCTGTGGTGTATACTGGGGACTGCACTCAGGCTCTGGGCCAAAACAGATGGAAACACACCCAGTTCTGTACGGTTCCTCCACTTGCCTGTCCTCTCCCAGTATCTGCTACGCAGGTCATTCTTCAGTACCCTCAGGGAGGTTTTTTATTCAGCTGGTGGCTCATATGGCTGTTCTTTATGTACAGAATTTCTATGACCCAACACTAAAAAAATCCAAATAATCTGATTAAAAAGTGGGCAGAGTAGATGAGTAGACATTTTCCCAAAGAAGAGATCTAGACGGCCAACAGACTCATGAAAAGATGGTCGGTCTCACTAATCATTAGGGAAATGCAAATCAACGCCACAATGAGATATCACCTCACACCTGTCAGAATGACTAATATCACAAAGAGAAGAAATAACAAACGTTGGTGAGGACATGGAGAGAAAGGAAGCCTTGTGCACTGTTGGTGGGAATGCGAGCTGGCACAGCCACTGTGGGAAACAGCATGCAGGCTCCTCAGTAAGTCGAAAATAGAATTACCACTTGACCCATAATGGGTTCTTACCCAAAGAAAAAGAAAACACTAATCTGAAAAGATATGTACACCCCTATGTTTATTGCAACATTATTTATAATAGCCAAGATATGGAAGCTGCCTAAATGTCCATAGACGAATGTCAGTAGACGAATGGATAAAGAAGATGGGGTGTATATACAGCATGGAAGGTCACTCACCCATGAAAATTAATGAGGTCTTGTCATCTGTAACGTGGACGGACCCAGGAGGTGCTAAGCTGAGTGAAATAACTCAGAGAAAGGCAAGTACCATATGATTTCATTTATATGTGGAATCTTAAAAGCAAAACAAACAAATCAGAAACAGACCCACAAGTAGAGAGAACAAATGGATGGTTGCCAGGGGGGAAGTGGGCGGGCGAGGGGGACCATGGGGGACAGGCAGTGGGCAGCAGAGGTCTTCAGTCATGGAATGAGTAAGTCACAGGTATGAAAGTTATTCAGGAGGCACGGGTTGCACCGAGCACTGGGTGTTCTACGCAAACAATGAATCATGGAACACTGCCTCAAACACTAATGATGCACTCCATGGTGAGTAACGTGAGAAAAAAAGAAAGGTACAGCACGAGGAATATAGTCAATGGTCTTACAATCGGGTTGTGGTGACAGGTGCTAACTACCCTTGTGGTGAGCATGACTCAATGTACCGACTCGTCAAATCACTGTGCTGTGCAGCTGAAAAGTGACGTAACAGTATGTGTCAACTGCACTTCAATCAAGAGAATTAGAAATTTAAAAACTGAAGGAAATTTCCAAGGCAGAAGGATACGAGTTTTCAGATTGGATGGGCATGTGCAGTAAATGAGTAAAGACCCCATTTGGGACACATCCTCAAGAAATTACGGAATACAAAAAAAAAAAAAAAAAAAAAACAGAAAACAAAACAAAAAAACAAAAAACCATGTAGAAATTCACAGAGAGGAAAAAAAGTTCCTTTTTAAAAGGATGATATTTCGATTGGTGTCAGACTTCTTATAATGAAGCAATGTCTTCAATGTTTTAAAATAAAATCATTTATTTTATTTTATTTTATGTCAGTGTTCCAGGATTCATTGTTTATGCACCACACCCAGTGCTCCGTGCAATCCTTGTGCTCCTTAATACCCACCATTTTTAAATTTAGAATTTTATTTCCAATTAAAATTCAATCAACAGCAAGGATGGAGGAATTTTTCTGTTTCTCAAAAAAAAAAAAAAATCACTTTAGCAAAATGAAAAAGTTGCTGCAAGAAATAGGACAATTAAAGAGCCAGAGTAGCTTCCAGACGAGAACAGTGAAGGGACACCCACAGATAACATCACGTCTAGGTGGTCTTGGACCAGGGCCACTGCCCATTTGGGTACTATATTCCTCATTAGTAAGGCAGGGAGGGGCTGAACAGAGCCGACCCAGTGAGGACCCTGTAAGTCGATGCTGTGTAATAAACGGTCATAAAACTAACAACTTAAAACAACACACACTGATGACCTCAGAGTGTCTGTGGGCAGGCACCGCTTAGTGGGGTTCTCTGCTCACGGTCTCCTGAGGCTGCAGTCAAGGTGCCAGCCGGGGCTGGGTTCTCATCAGAGGCTCAACCAGGGAAGGTTCCACTTCTAACTGGGCCACTTCAAAGTCTGCCCGCAGTCTGCCTATCGTAACCCTCACGGCGCGATGTCCGATGTCCTTCAATCTGGAAAGTAGGCTACAAGCCCGAGGGGGCAGGTTGTGTCCCAGAAGACTGGGCTCGACTGGGAGCAGCGAGAATGGCATCTGCCGGCAGGAGAGGCCCCCAGGTGTCGAAGAGAAGCGGAGATGCTGGGACAGAAGGTCTGCTTCAGCATCCCCGAACCTGAGGAATAAACTGTACAGAGGCCACGGGAAGAACCCAGGCTCTTCATGTCTTCCTTCCTCGCACCCGTAGCAGACGGTTTTCGAAGGGCACGCCACTCCACTCCCCTGCACGCGGAAGGCGTCTGGTCTCTCAGAACGCTTGGGATGAGAACCCTGGGGTCCTCGACGTCCCCTCGGCTACGGTAAAGTGAATGAAACGGAAACATGAGTCTCGGATTTTTCTTGGATGTTACAAACAAAGGTGGAGGGTAGTCCTTGGAGAAATACAACTTCCCTCATCCAGTTTTTTGGTTTCCTTCACACAGAAATCATTCAGAAAATACTGTGAAAATGTCACCTTCTTTCTGCAGCATGTCTTATCGGCAGATTCTTGTTTTGACAATGTGTTCCCCATTCAAATTGGTCGTAACCATTGAATGTTGCCCTGCAAATTCCTTCTTAGTCTTTATTAAAGGAGCTTATAAAGTAAGAAACAGCCCATCGTTCACCTAACGGCCTTTTCCGCACACACTGTCAGATTTCTTTTCCTCCGCTTTCTTCTTGTGCAGTCATTTCCCTTCATGCCACTCCACCAGCTTTACCGACCACCGTTTGTGGCTCAAACCCAGCCTGTTAGCGCACTCAGCAGAGGAGCTGGGGAGCGTTTTGCCAAGCGCTCTCCAGAGTTAGTCGCCTAGCGGTGAAGGGACCTGGGAGAGAGCTGCCTTACTGCCACCTCGTGCGTTGTGATTCTGTCGTCCAGAGTTTGTATCTGGGGAAAAAAAAAAAATTCCAGTGAATCTGCCTGGCTTTAGAGATTTTCATTCATCCGTTTCTGGCTTGGGAGCCCGTTGTAGATTTTGTCCTTTACACGCGGAGGGGATGAAGTACAGCTACAGACGTCAGGTTATAAAAGAAGCGAGGCCACGGAGGTGAAGAGTACAGGACAGGGAACACAGTCAGTCACAGCGTAACCAGGGTGTGTGGGGACTCCCCTTGTCACGGTGGCACTGCACAAGGGACATGATGGTCACATCGCTATGTCGTACACCTGAAACTAATACAACTGCACTTCAACAAAAAGAGAAACACACACGAGTATTTCAGAATTCCAAAACCAGAAAGAGAGCCCTAGAAGATACACTCAGAGCCACTGGGAAAGAAACAAGTCCCCATGCTGGACAGACCCCAGGGATGGCTTCTTTGCAAAAACTATCAGGTAGTTTGGAAACGTGTGATTCCGTTCTAATGCTTGGTAGCTCGTGCGAACCTTGTCGGTGCCATAACGTCCTCTGTCACTGATCACTGCTTGAAGTGGCACTCGAAGAGCACAGCTTTAAAGCAGCACTGAACGATGATATTCCTCAAGAGACCGCCTACTGGCCACTGTCGCCAGTATTGTCACGTGTGAGAGAGCCTGGGAAGTTCCTTGAGGGGACCCAGGCGCCGTGTCAGGGGAGTGTAGCTCTCCGCGGGGTTCTAACTGAGTGTAAGCAGTGGGAACGGGTGTCTTTTTGTTTTTTTTTTTTTAAGATTTTATTTATTTGACAGAGAGAGGGATCACAAGTAGACAGAGAGGCAGGCAGAGAGAGAGGAGGAAGCAGGCTCCCCGCTGAGCAGAGAGCCCAATGCAGGGCTTGATCCCAGGACCCTGAGATCATGACCTGAGCCGAAGGCAGCGGCTCAACCCACGGAGCCACCCAGGCGCCCCAGAACGGGTTCTTGAAAGGCCTGCCTGGGCCCGTGGTTATCAGGAAGGTGAGATCAGCAACACGGGGCCTGGGTACCCTGGACTGGGAGGTGGAGGAAGAGGAGCTAGAGAAAGAGCCCCCCCACCTCTATCTCTGTTTTTATTTTAGACTCTGTGTGGGAGTAAGTGAGTGTGCAGGGATTATTTCATTTTTAGCACTTGAGAACTCCTGAGTACTCCGTGATACGGTCTAGTCCTTCCAGCCACGTAAACGAATGAGTCAACCTTAATGAAAATCTCTCCGGCAGTCTCTGCTTGCTGCAGATGACCTGTTCTGCGTATGTAAAACAGACAATACGTAGCGCGGATCAGGCTGGGAAAGGCAGCCAGTCCCGAAACGGGCAGGTGGGCAGGTGGGCAGGCGTCATGGTGAGCGTGGGTAGGACATTCGGTCCGGGGCCGCAACGGGCTCTTTCGTCCATCACTCACCCTCAGAGAAGGAATGAGCTTCGGGCTCGTCTCCCCGGGAACCTAGAGGCTCCTTGCCAAGCAGCTTCTGACCCTCAAGCGGACAGGCTGGCTCTCACGACCCAGCACGGCTCCGCTCCTGCACCCGCTCTCCCCGGGGCCAGGCTGGCTGCAGCCAGTCGCGGGCTGTGGACGGTGGGCACCGAGGGAGGCCCACTGCACGCCTTGCATTCCGGAGCTCCTCCCAACCACGCCGTAGCAGCGACCACGTCTTCTCAGGACAGCCAAGGTCAGCAGACCCTTCCGGCACCTGCGGCCAGAGCTGCCCCAAGTGCGCAGCTGTTTGCCTTTGTGCCGGGCGTCTGCGGCGACCCGGGCGACAGAGCCCCGTCCTCAGTTCCTCGGCAGAAGCACTGCCCTGCGGGACAGGCCGAGCCTGAGCTTATGGGGGGGGGGGGGGTCCCCCTTTCCTCCCTTCCCCCCCCCCCCCCCCCCCCCCCCGTAATTAGGGCAGCAGACGACATCCGCAGCGCGACACCGGAAACGGACAATCTGATGACCCGGCAAGCGTGTCTGCCTGCGTGCCCACCACCCAGTCAAGACATAAAACGTTTCCCATCACCCTATAAAGTTTTCCTGGCTCTCTTTGCAGGTCCAGGAAATAAAAAAAGGTCCTTAGGCAGCTCTTTTCCTTGAGCTGTTTGCGACTCGAGCAACGGAGCATGTACATGTTTCCTTCTCCGCGTCGGCCCAGCAACCCCGTGCTGGGATCTCTTGACAGGAGTCTGGCTTTGGGGAGGGCGCCTTTTACTGCTCTTCCGAGTGAGGTGCACACAGCGGACGACCACAGCTCGGTGGGGCGCTCTGAGCTGACAGTAAATTATCTCTAGTTAACAAAATGGACAAAGGAATCCGAACCGCCCGGCTGGGCGAGGTAAGGGCGTCAGTCCGCTCCTGCCCTGCCAAGACCGGATTCTGGCCCTGATGAGGGCCGATGCCGTTTCTGGATGACCGAGAGTCTCGCACCTGATCCCCGGGCCACCCGTGCTGCTTACCTGCCCCCAAACACGGGACTGCGCTGCACAGCTTCGAAAGGTGGGGGGGGGCAAGCATCCTAGGTTCTTCCCTCGTTCCCCTCTTCATCTCCCCGCCCCCCACCACGCCTTGCCGTCCCCACGTCTCTGCTCTCTGTCTCTCTCCACGCGCCTCTATCTGCCCCTCCTTCTCTTGCCACAGACAAGGGGCCAACGAGGTGGACCCAGGAGCTGGGGGCCAGGACGTTCAGGGTTGGTGCCCAGGGTAGGACTCGGTTTCTGAGGATCTCAAAGGATAGAAGCAGGGATCACCCAGACCGGGGACGTGACAGGAACACAAAGGTCAAGACGGAAATCTGACGGGGATAGCCTGACGACACAGGTCCGGGGAGGGCAGCCGACACTCAACACTTGTGGAAAGACTTGGGGCAAGTGACTTGATCTCTCCGACCATCCATTCTCTCATCTATAAAATGGGGAATAATTAATGGTTGCGTTGGGGGGAGAGGGGAGGAGCGTTGCTGACGTCTGTGCGGTACGTGTGATGCCCGCGGTGCTCATGAAGTGATGGGAGATGAGGATGTGGGCAGGAGCCGTGGGGAGACAAGTCTGGCGGAGGAAAGCGCAAGCATGTGGGATATGAAGAACCCAGTAGGCTGCAAACCAGAGACCCCATTAACGGACCTAATTTCCTTTAAAGTCGGTCTCTACAGCTCAAAGCTCCTTAAAAATGGGAACATATGGAGGAGATATGGAACCTACCAGCTGCCTTTTGATATTCTGAGATAAAAAATAAATTAAGGAATTAAACGCAATGTTATCACTGTGTTCCTATATAATGAGTGGGTCAACACGACTCATCATTATGACTCAGGCAGCGGAAGAAAATGTGCTGAGGGAGCCCGATCCCGATGCCTTCTGACTTCCTGTTGTGATGAAGGCGTGTTTATTACGCTCGTGTTGGGAGAGCACTGCCCAGGGCTGGGATAGGTATGAAAGTAACTTTCCATGGACAGTGGAGTCAACCAATATTTACTCCACAAACATCACAAGGGATGCAGTGAATGTCAAGCTTTCTTCCCAGCATTCTGCCCTTAGTCTGCACTCCTGCGTCCCAAGGTCACGCCTGAATTCATTTCCATGGCAGCGCCTTGTTTCCTCTATCACTTGAGCTCTTGCTACAGAAATTCTTTAATATAACGCAAACAGGTCCCCCTCGTAACTTTTCCCATTTTGAGATTTCATTCAAGTATGATTGACCTGCAGGAGGCCCACAGGTGTGTTTCATTTCATACATGGATACCCCCGCCTCATGAGCATCAGGTCCCAAAGTGCTCCCTGCCCCTTGTAATCCCTTCCTCTCAGCCTCAGCGGGTCCTGCACAGGTGCCTGGGAGGTGAGGTTGCACATGGAAATGTCACATGTGTGCCACATATTTGCCCATAACCGCACAGAGAGGCATGGGGTCCAGCTATATTAGAGAAACGACTAGAGACTGTGATGAAGTAACCATTTCTGTCGTGTTTGTAACATGAAGAGAAATAATACGTATAATACTAACACCACCGAGAGAGGAGATAGGGAACACAGCTATCGTGTACTAACATCTCTATGCCTCACTGGAAATAAGTGATCACAAACCTCAAGCTGAAACTGATTCTGGTATGTTCACATGTATATGCTGAGCCCTAGATCAACTGCTAAAAAACCCTTTAAAATACCATGGGAAAAAATCATTGAAGACATTAAAATGTAACACTGGAAAATAGTCACTTAATTCAAAGAAAGCGGTAAAAAAGGAACATGACATGAGGCACATAAAAAAAAAAGTAAAATGTCAGAACTAAATCCAATCATATAAGTAATAAGTTTAAAGTGACTAAACACAGAGTTCAGATCAAAGGTAGAGATTGTCAAACTTGATTTAAAATAAAAAACATGACAGAAGTACATGTTGTTTACAGAAGATGCATTTTAAATTCAAAGATACAAAGAGATTAAAAGTAAAGGGTGACTCCAAAGGCAAAGGAAACAAAAGTGAAGATGAACTTTGGGGACTTCATCAAGATCAAAAGCTTCTGCACAGCAAAGGAAACAGTCAACAAAACAAAGAGGCAACCCACAGAATGGGAGAAGCTATTTGCAAATGTCAGTACAGACAAAAGGTTGATATCCAGGATCTATAAAGAACTCCTCAAACTCAACACACACAAGACAGGCAATCATATCAAAAAATGGGCAGAAGACATGAACAGACACTTCTCCAATGAAGACATACAAATGGCTATCAGACACATGAAAAAATGTTCATCATCACTAGCCATCAGGGAGATTCAGATTAAAACCACATTGAGATATCACCTTACACCAGTCAGAATGGCCAAAATTAGCAAGACAGGAAACAACATGTGTTGGAGAGGATGTGGAGAAAGGGGAACCCTCTTACACTGTTGGCGGGAATGCAAGTTGGTTCAGTCTCTTTGGAGAACAGTGTAGAGATTCCTCAAGAAATTAAAATAGAACTTCCCTATGACCCTGCAATTGCACTCCTGGGTATTTACCCCAAAGATACAGATGTCGTGAAAAGAAAGGCCATCTGTAAGCCAATGTTTATAGCAGCAATGGCCACGGTCGCCAAACTATAGAAAGAACCAAGATGCCCTTCAACGGACGAATGGATAGGAAGATGTGGTCCATATACACTATGGAGTATGATGCCTCCATCAGAAAGGATGAATACCCAACTTTTGTGGCAACATGGACGGGACTGGAAGAGATTATGCTGAGTGAAATAAGTCAAGCAGAGAGAGTCAATTATCATAGGGGTTCACTTACTTGTGGAGCATAACAAATATCATGGAGGACATGGGGAGATGGAGAGGAGAAGGGAGTTGGGAGAAATTGGAAGGGGAGGTGAACCATGAGAGACTATGGACTCTGAGAAACAATCTGAGGGGTTTGAAGGGGCGGGCGGGGGGGTGGGAGGTTGGGGTACCAGGTGGTGGGTATTCGAGAGGGCACGGATTGCATGGAGCACTGGGTGTGGTGCAAAAATAATGAATACTGTTACGCTGAAAAGAAATAAAAAAAATTTTTTAAAAACTAAAAAATTTTTTTAAAATTAATAAAAAAATTTTAAAAAGTAAAGGGTGCAAACAGATGTATTATGAGAAGAGGCCACAGGAGACAGAAAATGATTATAGTGACATCAGACAAAATAAGACATTAATACAGGAAGCAGACCTGACGGAGACATCGGGAGGCGCGGACAGATGGGGAGAGACGGCCGCTGATGCGTGCTCCACTGCGCGGTGGAGAGGAAGACAAGGCAGAATATCAGAAATTACGGGCTGCACCGATAGCAGTGCGTAGAGGGAAATTCACAGTGGTCAATGCCCTTTTCCACAAAGGAAAACGCAATGAAATGATGAGGCAGACTGTGGAATGAAGGAAAATATTTGCAAATCATATACCTAATAAGGGATTAATATCCAAAATACGTGAGTGTGTGCGTGTGTGTGTGTGTAAACTCATGTAACTCAGTAGCAAAACCCAACCAACAATCCAACTCAAAAATGGGCAAAGGGTCGGAATAGACATTCTTCCAAAGAAGACATCCAGATGGTCGACAGTCACGAAAGGACGCTCAGCGTCACTCGGCCTCAGGGAAATGCAGGTCAACACCGCAACGAGATCGCACCGCACACCGTTCTAACGGCTCACATTGAAAAGTCAAGAAATAACAAGTGTTGATGAGAACGTGGGGGTAGGGAACCCTTGTGCAGTCTTGGTGGGAGCGCAAACGGTGCCGCCGCCGCGGAGAACAGAACGGAGGCTCCTCAAAACACCACCGGTAGAAACACCAAATGGTCCAGTGGTTCCACTCTGCATATTTATACAGAGAAGATGAAAATACTAGTGCAAAAACACATGTGTACACCCACATCATGGAAACACTATCTATATGGTCAAGAAATTAAACAACCTACATGTCCATTGCCAGTTGAATAGATTTGTAAAATGCGGTGTGTCTGTGCACAATGGAATATGATTCAGCTGTAAAAAAGAATGAGCTCTCGCCGTCTGTGGCTGCAGGAGCAGCTGAAGTGAACCAAGTCAGATGTGAAGAGGTAAGTACCATCCGGTCTCGTTTATACGTGGAATCTAAAAACAGCAAAGAGAAAAGCTGAGCTTGTGGTTGGAGGTCGCCTGAGGCAGTGGTGGGGGTGCATCAAAGGAGCAGAAGGCATCAGAAGGTCGGACTCGTGAGTCATGAACGAATAATCCGTAGAGCTGCCGCGCACCACGTAGTGACGGTCGGCATAACGTGCTTCCTACTTGAAAGGAGCCCGGAGAGTGCGTCTTGAAAGCTCTCAGGAGAAAAACGGCGCTAGCTACGTGCGATGGTGTGTGCTGGCTGGACTGACCCCCGGAGTCATTTCACAGCAAATACAAATATCAGATCATGACATTGCACAGCTGAAACTGTCACACTGTTACGCCAGTCATACCTGATGGGGAAAACAGGACAAGCTCAGATGATTAACCTTCCCTTCTGCCGCGAGGAAATTGAGAAAGAGAGCGACCCAACTCGCACGCAGGAGAAGGAGAAAATAATAAGGAATCCTGGAGAGAGCAATGAAACGGTGAAAAACAATAGACTCGTTGTGTTTTTAAAAATACAACAAATCTTAGCAGGATTGACCAGGAAGGAAAAAGACATAAATCACTGACATAGAAGAGAGGACATTACTGTGGACATTTGCGCACCGATACAGTAGACAACGTGGACACATTTCTAGAAGGACACCAACTACCAAAGCTGACTTGGGAAGAAATAATCTGAAAAAAACAGAAATGAAAAGATTGGATTAGTAATAGTAACGGTAATGATGATGACAGAAAATCTGCCCGGCAAGGGGAGTCCGGGCCCGGCTGGCTTCACTGGTGATTCTACCACAAAGTAGAATTCAGTGTCTGTCAGCTGGAAACCCTTCCCAGCGCGTTTTATGAGGCCAGTTGTACCCTAATACCAAACCAGACAAAGGTATCACGAGATAAGAAGACAATGAACCGATACTACTTATGCATACAGAGGCAAAAATTATCCACAAAATATTAGTACATCGAGGAGGCAACATATAACAAGAATTATGAACCACGACCAAGTGGGGTTTACCCCAGAAACGCAAGGTTGGCTTAACATCTGAAAATCAATTATGTAAGACATCATATCAACAGAATAAAAAACAAGACTCTGAGATCGTCTCAGACTCAGTAAAAGCATTTGGTAAAGTCGTGTATTCCCTTTGTCAGGTCGAGGGACCTTCCCGATGCTTCCTAGTTTTCTAAGGGGTTTTAATCAGGAACGACCATCAGATATGTTCAAATTCTTTTTCTGTATCTGTTGAAATCATCCATTATTTCTATTTTTTTTTTTTTTTTATTATGTCACGGGGCACCTGCCGCAGAAGCCAGGATTCGGTCTCTGGCCACCGTCTCCTCGCCAGAACCCTGGAGCCGCAGGTGCATTGGCCTCACTGGCCCGTCTTTCCCTTTCAGCCTCAGACGGTCTCTGCCGTCCTCCCCTCGTGCCCCAAGGCCATGGCCTGCACGCCCTCCCTTCGCTGATTTTGCTCAGTATCTTTCCATTGTATTAAATCACTGTAGTAAATCACGAGCGTTTATGCTGGGTGCTGTGAGTTGTTCCCGCCACCATGGAAAACGGGGTCTTGGGGATACCTGACACACTCGGCGAAGCAAGGAATGAGCGGGGGATTCCCAGTATCCCCGTATCCACGACCCCGTCTCTTTCTGTGGCTAGTTTCCTGCGGGTGAGTCTGGCAGCGAGAGGCAGCGGAGCATGGTTTAAAAGTTTAAAATGTAATATTTTAGATTGCAAAAAATCAGAATATAACATTGGAAGCTATAGTTTGATCTAAAATTTCCAGGTACCCTCTCGCTTGGTCGTCACTTCCGACTTCAGAACACCCCTATTTAGTGGAAAGTGCTCTCAGCGTCAGTAAGTCGTGTAGACACCACTGCTGAAAAACCCTAGGAAAATGACAGTTATGGGATTAATTTAGGGACTTCTTGAAGGAAAGTCTGTGCTGTACATCTGATTTTAAAGGACCTTCATTTCAACCAAGCGTTAAGCATTTGGGGGATATTGGCAGGTTTTTTTGGCCCTTGGTGTCAGCACTGATTCGTCCGTATGATACGGAGCTTTTGCTCTTACTGTGAGGTGAGCAGCCGCACGGTGACGTCCACGGCAGACGTCCACCTCAGTCGCAGCGATCAGTCCTCGCTAGGAGGGAACAAATATCAGACCTTACGGAATCTGTATTTATTCCCTTAGACACTCCTTTAATCTAAAGGTTAAAAACTTCTGCATACCAGGATACCCGGGTGGCTCAGTGGGTTGAGCCTCTGCCTTCGGCTCGGGTCATGATCTCAGGGTCCTGGGATCGAGTCCTGCGTCGGGTTCTCTGCTCAGCAGGGAGCCTGCTTCCTCTACTCTCTCTGCCTGCCTCTCTGCCTCCTTATGATCTCTGTCTGTCAAATAAATAAATAAAATCTTTAAAGACAAACCCACCAGAGACGTTTGCAGAAGTGCACCTTCGTCTTCATACTCCAGGGCCCCTGGTTGGTAAACAAAGAAATGAACTAGTTGGTAAATAAACAAATCAAATTCCCAGAGTCAGTATTAAATATCACTGAATTCTGAGCTCGTCAGGTGCCTCCTTCAATGACCAGCACGAATTAAAGGATTTCCTAGTTGAGATGCTATCCCGGCGGGTCCAGAGGGCATCCTGAGAAAGTGTGATTTTGGGGTGCCACGTCGCTCCGTAGCTCCTGGCAGATGGCTGCAAAGGACGTCCTTGCAAGTTCAGGGTCAGAGGTGCGGGAGGCTTTGCTTGCCTGCCGAGGGCTTCCCTGTGGCTCTCCAGGGAGCGGAGCAGAGCAGCAGGGAGCAGCGCTGTCCGAACGCAGCCGCAGTGCGGGTCGCAGCCGGCGGCGTTTACCCTGGGCACACTCCTCGTGCTGTTCTCCCCAGAGCGTCACCCATCACCCGGACGTACCCCGTGGATTCTCTATTATCCAGAAGGCGAATAAACGCTGCTAAAAAGCCAGCAGGTGCCCAGAACTTGACGTCTTTTTTCCAGTCCCGGTCGGAATGTTCAGTCTGATCTTCGCTAACTCAATCAATTTTTCTGAGCTTCAGCTTTTGCATTTGAAAAATGACTACCATGGTGGCGATGGAAGTATAGGTTGTACAGGCTGCTTAGCTCAGTTAACGGCATTGGCCTTTCTCTACCCTCAGTTCCGAAGACTGAAGCCACGGGTCCGCCGTCCCTTTGGAGCTGATCGGAGGCCTGAAGTCTTAAAGGCTCAAGTTCACGTTGGAAACTTTGGGCCGTGAAGCAGTGTAACAAACAGGTTAATAGACTCTGTCTGTTCTGGGCTCTGTACAGAGCTGTCTGGATGAGTCTTTCTCTTTTCAACTTGCTAATTATGTTATGTAATCTAAATTGTATAAAAAAAAAAAAAGGCGAGGACCCCACGTTACAGATAAGGTTTTCCCGGAAGACTAGAGGGTGGCTGGTGGCCGGTCGTCCGCCAGCCCGCACCCGCGCACGTACACCGACGCACGGACATCGCCCCTGTGGTCGCGGGGCAGCCAGCTAGAGCAGGGACACCCCGCCGCTGCTCCTCACCTCGGACCTCAGCCGCGTTTCACCAAGAATGTTCGCACAAGCTCTGGGCTCTGGCCCAGGGTCGCGTGCTGCGTTCCGTGGAAAGGTGTGTTCAGACGATTACCCGGGTCCTCGTCCAGCCTCGTCCCCCCAGTGCCGGCACGGAGGGGTGTGTCTCGGCTGGGTTACTGCGGGGTGTTTGGCATTCGGAGTCTCATCACGTTTATCACCACCGGCGTGAGGAAAGCTGACTTCTCGCCCCACTTGTATTTCTTTGTTTGGGCGTGGGTTTACCTCTGCAGGGACTTGCTGTTTCCCATTTTATTCTGAGGGCTTTAACCCTTTTGTACCATTACATATTTTGATATTCAGATTCCTTCGGATTTAACCAGAGGAAGCCCCTTCGGGGATTTGCCACGTCCTCGTCGAATACAGAACATTCCAGGCTCATCCGGTAGCTGTCCGACCCCAGCCCCAGAATCAACTCTTTCTCCAGGAAGCCCTGATCCTTCTGAGCGCAGAATGGAATGTGAACCCCAAGGACTTTCTCAGATGAAGTTCCGTCAAGTCGCTGGCTTGTTTCTCGGGATGTCAGTGACTGTAGCAACTTTATCTGAGAAAATCTCCAGGGTTAAGACCAGTTCCTTTGCAACAAAGAGCATTTTTGTTGGCTTCTGCTGGGAGACTACCAAACTAGGTCTGCACGACTCCTTCTGGAGCTTGAGTTCCTGCCATTTATTTTTTAATTTAATTCAATTTCTTGAGGTGGGCCTCTGTCACTAGGAATGTCCCTCTTAGAACAGCTTTTGCTGCAACCCGAAGATTTTGGAACATTGTTTCCATTTGCCTGTGTCTCCAGGTGTATTTTGATTTCCCTGTATCAACCCACTGGTGCTTTGGTAGCATGTTCTTTAGTCTCTGTGCATCTTTCCTTGCTTTTCTCTTGTGGTTGATCTCAAATTTCATCTCACTGTGGTTGAAAAGGTTGCTTGATGTGATTTCAGTCTTCTTAAATTTATTGAGCCTTGTTTTGTGGCCCAGCCTGTGACCTCACCTGGAGCACGTCCTGTGCAACTTGAGAAAAGTGCATGGAATGTTCTCCATGTGTCTGTTAAAAGTCCATTGGGTCCAGGGTGGCCTTCGAGGCTAATGTTTCCTTATTGATTCTCTGTCCGACGGGTCTGTCCGTTGGCGAAAGTGCGGTGTTGGGGTCCCTACTAGTATTGTATTACCATTGATTTCTCCTGTCATCTCCGTGATGTCTGCCTTATACGTTTGGGTGCTGCCAGGCTGAGCGCATGAATGTCTACAGATGCTGTGTCCTCTTTCAGGACTGGCCCCTCGATCCTCTTGTCATGCCCTTCTGTAGTTTTGTTACCGTCTTTATCTTACCTCTCTTTTGCCGGACGTACGTATGGCCACCCTAGCTCTCCCCGCCCCACTTGCATCTGGAAGCCGTTCTCCAGGCCTCCTGCCGTGCACAGTGGACGCGATCCGTCAAGTCCCTACCACCACGCCGGTGTCACTTGTTGACGCTTCTGCACAAACTAAATAGCCTAGCCTCGCATGTGAGAAAGAAAACACCACCACGGCGCCCCTGTGTCTTGTAAGACTGCCCCACGGAAGAGTAACTGAGTCACTGACGAGGCAAACAGGCCCGTCCCCCTTCCGAACGTGAAGGCAAAGCTCCTTGGGATAGACGTACAATCGGCCGACTTCGATGTGGGTGTCTGACGCAGGAGCACTTTCACCCAGCAACGGTGACAGACATCTGCTCCTGCAGCTGACCCTGCTACAGACCCAATGAGGAAAAGCACCTGATTCTCCAGGCATGCAGAAAAGGGCATTTGGAGAAGCTCTGCATTTACTCGTGACGAACTACAGTCAGAAACCAGTTACAGGATGGAACCGCCACCGCCAGGTGAGCAGCACCTTCTGGAAGCCCACAGCCCACAGTGCCGTGTGACAGGCCAGGATCAGAAACGGAGCCTCCCGTCCCTGTGCTGCTCTGGTCAGCTTTGTCTCCGACGGCCCGGCCAGCATGAGGCGAGGGAAGAGGCATAACAACGGGAAAGATGAACAAAGTCAAAATCATTATCTGCAGGCGACGCGCCATCCATGGGGCAAGTGTAAGAGAAAGTGGAGACAGACGTGTCACCGCGCCCGGTGGCTGTTTTCAGGACGTACGTGACTGATGCAAATCAGAAAGAAAAAGGTAACGGTCCGGTCGGTTGTGGCTTCCGTAACAGAGTACCTCCGACGGGGGCGTTATCAGTGGCGGAAATCCGTTTCTCACATTCCGGAGGCGGGAAGTCCCAAGTCTGGACGCCTGCAGGTTTGGCCTCCGGGCAGGGCCTGCTTCCCGGACGGACAACGCCTTCTCCCTGCGGCCTCACGTGGTAGGAAGAGCGACGGGCGGGCGCCTGGTGGCTCAGGCCTTAGGCCTCTTATTTTCGGCTCAGGTCATGATCTCCTGGGTTGTGAGATTGGGTCCACGCCGGCTCTGTGCTCAGCGGGGGCGGGGTCTGCTGGAGAACCTCCCCCTCTGCCCCTCCCCCACTCCCTCTGTCCGAGCGGTCAATAAAATCTTAAAAAAGAAAGAAAGAAAGAGCAAGGGAGCTCTCGGGCTCCTCTTTTACAAGGACACTAATGCCGCGTCACAAGGGCCCCCTCCTCCGGACATAATGACCACCCAAGAACCCCCTCCTGATACGGCCACTTTACCACATTACGGACCGGCTGGGTTTCAGCATATGAATGCGGGAGGGACCGGCACACAGACCTTTAGTCTAAGCCGCAGTGCGGTTTTATTTTACTTTATAGTTTAAAGATTTCTTTATCTGCCAGAGAGAGGGAGAGAGCGAGTGAGCACACGCTGCGGGAGGGGCAGCGAGAGGCAGGTCCTGCTGAGCAGGGAGCCGGACGCGGGGCTCGATCCCAGGACCCTGAGATTATGGCCCGAGCCGAGGACAGAGGCTCAACCACTGAGCCCCCAGGCGTTATTCCAAATAAGGAACAATTAATGGAAAGGGAGCCCTGAGAGGTCAATGAATATATAAAAGAAGCTCCACCTCCCTAAGAATCCTGACGTGTAAATAGGAAATGAAATCATTCCGACCCATCACGTTGAAAAAACGATCAGGTCTGATCACGGCACGTGCTGATAGACACGGAATCACGAGCATTGTCACTGTGTCACCGTGGAGTGATTTCGCCCGTGACCCAGCAGACGCACCCCCAGGCACGTCTCAGAGAATTCGCAGGACGAGCACACAAGTCCTAGCGAAGGCTTCTGTCCGGGCATTGGCTATAAACAGCAGAACCTGAAAGCCCCGAGGTGCCGCCCACGAGGAAGTGGGTAAATGAGGCACCGTGTATTCATCCACCGAACACTGTTCAGCAGCGGGGACGGGTGAGCTGAGCCATAGGTAGGACTGGAGGCCAATCTTGAAAACGCTTGTCGGACGAGAAAAGGAAACTACTGCGAAATAGTGTTAAGCCTGCAGGACACGTAGCACAGCGCTGTAAACCGTCTCCATTACTACGGGAGGTGAAGGTAGAAACAAAAGGGTGTGCTAAGCCCCACACACCTCAGGAGGGGCAGCTTCGGGGAGGCAGGAGTGTAGCGGTGTCCCCGGACGGGTCGGGGGCCACCTGAGGAAGGGGGTGCGGCCCTGGCCACGTGCCAGTGTGCAGACTAGCAGCAGAGAGGGTCACACACGGCCTCTGCTTCCTGCTTGGTGACTTTTCTGTAGAAGAAAAGACGGAGGAAGAGAGACCCAGGGGAGGAGCGGGGAGACAGGGAGGGAGCCGGACGCTGGAGCCCCACAGCTCTCTGGCCTGCAGGGGGTGGTGGGGGAGCCCCGGGCCTCGCAGGGAAAGCGAACCAGGCTGGTTTGGTTGGTCTGAAGCGGTGCTTCCAGGAGCCAGAGCTCAGCGCCCCAAACCCCTCTGGCCGAGCTCTGCAGATGCTGCAGCCTTGGAGCCTTCTGGGGTGCTTGTCAGAGCCCAGACGCAGGCCTCCCGGAGGCTCTGACTCGGCAGGCCTGGGCTGGGCACCACCACCGGGGGCCTTCCTGCGGGGTTCGGGAGGGGAGCAGCCTGCGAGAAGTGCTCAGGCCGGAGAAGGCTGGCCTCGGAAGGAGAGGAGCAGGACGGAGGGACAGTTCCACTCGTGTCCCCTGAGCCTCAAGAACTGTTTTGGGATCAACGTAGTTCAACCGTCTGAGAGTGGGGGACCCGTCTACAGCCTCCCTCAGCTTTTGGGGCCGGGAGGGGTCAGGAGGAGGGCAGGGAGGGAGCCGTGGGAAGATGGGTGTGCAGGTGTGGGGCTCCGGGGTCCCCCGACGTGGGCGCCAGCTTGCCCGGGCAGGAGCGGGGGAAGCCGGGTTGCAGGCTCGGGCCTGACCTGACGCCCGCTTCTGCGGCTGCACCGGGCTGGCCCTTGGCCGAGACCCCGGAAGCCCCGCTGTGTCAGCGGGCCGCTTTCCGCAGCTCCTGTGCTCGCGGGGCTGAGCCGGCGTGCGGCTTCCCATCCTCTTGCTCCCGAGTCTGGCAGATTCTGGCTCGGGGCTTTTGCTCGGGAAGTGAAGAGAAGGTCCCCAGGCTTGGGAGAAGACAGCACCCCGGTGAGAAAGGAGGCATTCAAGAAAGAAGACCTTCAGCTTATCGCCTGGCAGCACCTCGTCAAAGCTGCGTTCCCGTCGCCCACCTGGACGCCCCTTGAAGGCCGCGGGCCTTGCCAGGCCTGGCGTGGGTGGGCACTAGGGGTCGCGCGCATACCTGAGACTAAGTGAGCTCGTGGCTGTGTCTCTGAATATTAGACCAGCGGCCCGCTCGGCTGAACCGGGCCCCGGTGATGGCTCTCCGGGACGCCCGTGCAGTGGGTGGGGGCGTCTGCAGCCCCAGGCGCGTGGGGCCGGGCAAACAGTGGTCAGGGACAGCCGCCTGTGTGGAGTGAGCCGTCCCTTCCACAGCCCTGCTCGCCCGTTCCCAGGGCAGGAGGTGACGCCGGGGGCCCCCGGCTCACCGTCCCTTCTCCGTGCTCTTGGGGTGAGGCGGGGGCAGGCGTGCCGGCCTCCTCGGGGACCCGCGGTCTCCCCACGGCTGTGACAACCACATCCCCCTGGCACTCGTGCTCGAGCCCACTGTGCCCTCACTCACTCACCCACACAGAACGCCAGGCCCACCGTCTTGCGCACGGTGCCCCCGGTTCACTGGGCTCCAAACCGGGCTGCCACAGGCCTGTCAAGACTACACACGGCCAGACACAGAGAAGCCGTCCCGCTCTGACAGTGGGAGCCCTCGCACTGCGGCCAGGGGGCTGCGGGGTCTCCACCAGGGGATCCGGAAGCCACACAGCCTTTGACGCCCAGTGGTGACCCTGCTGTGCTGTTTACAAAGTCAAACACGAACGAAACCCCAAACCTCATACCAGTCCTGCCCTGTTTGTATAGCGATGGCTCTAGTCCTCGGGCCGAGGAGTCTCTGAGACCACGTTCTCTCAGCAGGGCCCCTGTGCAGGCGGGAGAGAACCGCTGGGGAAGACTAGTTGACGAGGGAAAGGACATGGCGACCAGGGGTGGCGACCAGGCAGAGAAAGCACCATCAAGCTAGCCTGACCTGCCTACCACGGATTCTGGGCCACTTGTGATAGTACATGTCACACGTCAACTTGGCTGGGCCACAGGGCCCAGAGGTGGTCCAACAGTATCCTGGATGTCTGCTGTGAGGGTGTTTTCAGCTGAGATTAACACGTAAATTGGCAGAATGTGAGTAAAGCAGATTTCCCGGCACCGTGTGGGTGGGCCTTACCCAAGCAGTTGGCGGCTGGATAAGAACAGAGACTGACGTCCCCCAACCCCAGGCGAAACAAGAGGGAGCTCTGCCAGCAGCCGCAGCTTCGCTCCTTCCTGGTCTCCAGCCTGCCGGCCACCCGAGGTTTTGGACTGGCCGGCCTCCACGTCCATGTCAGCCCATTCCTTGAGCTCAATCTCTTTCCCTCCATATGTCTATGTTCTATGGGCTCTGCTTCTCTGCGGAACCGCAGCTCAGACGTGCCCACTCCGCACCCTCGGGGGGCAGCAGCTCCCCCTTGGCCCACTCTGCTCCTGGCCACCTGGGAGCAGAGCTGGGGGGCAGCTAACAGACGGTCCGGTTGGAAAGGAGGGGGACCGTCAGGCCAGGAGCGCTCTGGTCCCCACGCGTGTTTGTTCATCGCACCGAGGAGACCCTGAATGTTCCGAGATTCACCGTGACCTAAAGAAGCTGAGCAGCGAAGGTGCTCAGGCAAGGGCGAGCGTATGAGCAGGAGGAGCGCTTGGGCTGGTCAAGAGAAGTAAGGACTGGGGGACCCTCCGACATGGAGACGAGTGTGCTTCTGCCTTTACTGCTTTCTCGCAATAGACGGAGGAACGCTCGTCTGTCCACTCTTGTTTAGAAGCCCGGATCCTTATTCAAGACCACAGCGGCATGTGCACAAGGTCTCCGGGCGTCTCTCCGTCTCCCTCCACATCTGTAGTCTGCAGACTTCATAGAGCCGGACACTGGGTTTTCCTAACACCGAACGGTTGGGTTGAGACAGAAGCTTCCAGAAATGAAGAGAAATGCCTTTTCCTTCCCCCTTTCCAGCGAACCAGGACCAAACGCCCTGCTGTGCACCCCGGAGCCCACGCTTACCCGAGTCCGTGTCGCGTGGCACGGCCGTCCCCACAGAGGAGGATTTGCCCACCCGTCGGGAGCTGGGATCCCGGGCTCCTCCACAGACGCGGAGACGCCTCTGTAAAGCGATCAGCAAGACTGCTCCTTCATCAGAGTCTCCGGTGAGGATACAGAAGTTAAAGTTTCTGAACGTCAGGTTTGTCCTGTCATAGTCTCGTCCAAAACACGGAGGTGTGGGGGCACCCGGAGGCTCGGTCCGCTGAGTGTCGACTCTCTGCGCGGGTCTTGATCCCAGCTGAGATCAGGCTCCGTGGCACGAAGCCCACTTAAAAATAATAATATCCAATGAAACACGAGCGTGCACTCCATGCGGTGCTTGGCTCTCAGCAAACACGTTTTTGCACTAATGACAGCAGTCAGTGTCCTGTTGGGACCAGCCCAAGGAGCAGAACGGTAAGCGTCACCTCAGAATGGCCACGATGCTCTCCCCAGAGTGCGCTGGCCCGACAGCCAGAATGGTCTTCCGGAAGATTCGATGGCTGTGTCTAGCAGCAGCAACGAGCGTTCCCCACACACCGTGCTACGTGAATACCGGTTTGCATTCTCTCTTCCTATGCAATCATCCCCGCGACGCCCTGAAGCTAGCACCGCGAGGGTCCAGGCGAGGGCCTGAGCTCAGAGCCAGCGGGGGAATGCCAAGCCCTGAGCGAGGACGGAGCCCAAGGTGGCCTGGACCTGGGCGGTGCCCGCCGGGCGGAGCACTCCTCGGCCCCATGTCCACCACGGATCTGCGTGGGAGCACAGGGCAGAAGGGAGAGGGTGTGTGTGCAGGGCTTCCCGCGGCCCTGGGGGAGCAAGTCGTAAGGGACGCCCTGTCCCAGGGTTTGCCAGCGGCGGGCAGGCCAGAGGTCCGGCTAGCAGCTGCAGGGTGTGGGCTGAGGGAGGCAGGCGTCGCCCGATGCTTCTCAGCTTCCAGGCTCAGTCGGCAGGAGAGCCGGGCCCTCCGCGACACCCCTCCCGGCTGAGGCCTTCTCCAGCAGTTCGGGGGGTGGTTTTGTTCTGTTTTGTTTTTCAGCTTCTTTCTTGTCTGAAATTGTTCTCTGTTAACAAGGGGGCCCCTTTGTTGAGTTTTAATAGTTAAATTAACAGCTTTCGTCACTCTCTGGCAACGTTTCCAGAATGTTCCGTCAGCTAGGGTTTGCTCCCAAGGCGAGAATGACACGTTGGGCTCGGCTGTGTGCAGTCGGTATTGTTGACATTCTGTGGGAGACAGAGTCAGCTGGGCAGCTCCGGCTCCAGCCGACCACATCAAAGCTGCGCCTGGGCCGCCGCGGCCGGTCCTGCAGGGGCCTGTTCCCGCCGCAGCCTCCTCGCCGCCCGGGCAGGCACCACCGGGACTCGGAGCCGGCGCTCGGGCTGCGCACGCTTCCATGGGGCTCTGCGGGACGTGCGATCGCGTTCTCCCGGACGCACGCTGCTGTGAAGACGGCCCCCGTCTCGTGGACAGCGGCTTTGGGGGGGGACGCCGGGGCATCTGTGATCAAGGGGACGAAGGTACAGCGGCTCAGCAGCTGCCCGAGCCATGACACCGTCACAGTGACACGGCGTTCCTGCGCCGTCTGCTGCGCTCAAGGCCACCGTGCCCCATGCCCTGCCGGGAGCACCAGATCCCTGAGTAGTCAGGAGTCCGGGGCTGTGTCCTGGGGGTCCTGACCGCAGTGACAGCTGTTCCCCCGTGAAATCGGCCCTCGCTGCCGACCCAGTGACAGCTCTCAGCGGGGGTCAGGCGCTGGCATCAGTGTCGCCGCAAACCGAGTCTCTGCAACCGTTTTATGGGTGAGGAGCAGAGGCCGGAGAGGTGCGTGTCCCACATGCATGTGCCCAGCGAGGGCAGAATTGAAGCGGATGCTCGTTGTGGTGGACCCAAACCCGGACCTGCCTTTCTGGTGCCCGTCCTCGGGCACGCGTCCCTGATGCAGGCCTGGGGTTTGACTTGAAACCAGGAAGCTCTCTCGAGCGCCTCGAGAACGTTCCAGGTGCTGGAGAGCCTGCGGACTCGTGGGTCGGACCTCCAGAGATGCCTGGGGCTGCATCTTGGGCAAGACGGGAAGCTGGAGGCCGCGTGCGGAGCTCAGAGCGGACACTTGGCATCAGCTCGCCACGGCTCGAAGGCGGGCTCCGTTGCCCACGAGCCGCGAGACCACAGTTAGTGTCTTCACTGGGAAAAGGGGCGATCAGCACCCCACACCGGGCTGGAAGGAATACCTGAGAAAAATCACCGAGGCGCCCAGAGATGGTGGCTATGCCTTTAGGAAGGGGCTCTGTCCTAAAAGGTGAATTAATCCTGGGCTCAAAAGGTGATTTTAACTGATAGTAATTTAACATTCGAAGAAGAGTTCACATGCACTACACAGCTCCTGACCACACGGCTGCAGCTGTCTTGCCCGGAGCAGGCCCCGAGCGGCGGGGCTGGAAGGACCCCCCCCCCCCCGCCCCCGCCTCAGTCTGAACATCGCTTCGGTGAACCCACAGGCTCTGATTTGGTTTTGGTGGGTGTCACCAAGCGGTACGCTCTGTGCTCCCGACCTCTCCGTCGGGAGAGAGCTGGGGACCAAGCAGCTCGCGCCGCCCTCCTCCTCGGACAGTGTCCCACACTCCCGTGTCCCCCTTCCTCAGCCAGTCCAGGTCAGCACTAAGAGCCCCTCACTTCGTCAAAGGAGAACATCGGGTAGCAGCTCGAGGGACACGTCCCACTCGGCTGCAGTTTTCCTAGTTGATGCTTGGCCTCCGTCCCTCATCGGTGCGAGGAAGCACAGGAGCCAGGACCGCCCTCTCCTGCCTCTACCCAAACCCGCGGTGACCGCTCTTCTTACGTCTCTGATTGCATTCCCCAAACAGTAGCCATGTGGTATCTTCCAGTATCGCAGATGACACGGCCCATGCCTGATGAGACTGTTTTACAGCACCGGTCAGGGAGGGATGTAGCCAGGCCAGGCCAGGGGAGGGAGACCCTGAGCACAGCAGAGCTTTGGGGAGGAAGGAGGAGCAGACACTAGGTCATCTGCAGGGGGCTCGCAGCAGACTGCAGTTAGCGTCCAGGCTCCAGTGCCATCGATAGAGCAGATCCGTAAGAGCACACCTGGTGGTAACCAAGGGTCCGGGAGGTGGTTCAGCAGACGGTGGGACCCAGGGCCCCAGAACGATGTGGATGGGCCAGTGGCGAGCATGAGGACAGAAGTGGGAGCTGGCGAGGCCAGAACAGGGCTGATGAGCTGGTGGATTGCAGAACACAGTGGGTGCTTTATTCTAAGACAAGGTTTAAGTCCAGGCCTTAGAGGAGGCCCAAGTTCATAGGAGACGAACAGGCTCAAGCTCGTGCATTCACTTATCAACCTTCCATGCCCCTTCTCAGCCACCCACACCCACCCATCATCCATCCATCATCCACCTGTCCCTCCGTCCATCCACACGTCCATCTATTCATCCATCCATCACATTCTTTTTACTCATTTGACACAGTACTGGGAATAGAAGAAAAACAGAAAAAATGAAATTCAGTCTCTTGGAGCTCATAGCCCAACAGAAGGACAGTGCTGCGTCATCCGAGTCAAGGAAATGCCCCTCCTCGTGGTGCCATCTCTCAGCTCCCCGTGCAAGCAGTAAGGGAGTGGCAGGTAAGCTGGAGTCCAGGTCCTGCCCATCCTGCTGCCGTACTCACGAGAGGAAGGCTAGGAGGGTAGGAACCAAGCAGTCGCTGGAACCACTGTTAACTTCTCCCTAGTAGAGTGTAGGATCTACCTGAGGAGTGTCTTCACCTTTGTTGTCCGGTAAAAAAAGGAGAAGCCGTAGCCAGAAGTACCCGGGATTTGAGAAACCCAGTGCTGGTTTTCTATTGTGACTGGGAAGAAAATCAGTACAGTTGTAGCAGCTGAGCACAACAGACATTAGCTCCGTTTCTGGGAGTCAGGGTGAAATCTCCCACCCCGTCAAACTCACAGGCTAACGAAGGCATTTCCTATGTACCCCCTCAAATATACGCTGCTATTTACAAGAATCGTCTCTGACCGACCCGAGACGCCGACGCGGCAGCAGGGTTTCTCTGATGAGGCAGGAGGGGCAGAGAAATTCTACCCACTTCCCGACGCGCGGTCTTGAAAACCGAGCCGACCACGCGGTCCTGCGGCCGCCGGCTGCAGGCTCGTCTGCCTGGGGTGCCGCGGAGCAGACCGCGTGGCCGGGGCTGCCAGGATTCGGGAGAGGCCCGCCTTTTACCAGCCGGGCGGGTTAACGCCAGCACGGCCCTTATCGGCTCTGCTAACCGGCTCCCTCTTTCCTGGGTGTATCCATGACTACGTCGTCGTAAGAAAAGTTGTAAGAAGCTACAAAGAAGTTGTAAGAAAAGAAAAGAAGGTGAGAAAACACACCACCAAGTGCCAACCGTGGGAAACACATTTTCATGAAATCTGTTCTTTCTTCGAGGACACAAGTATTCAGAGGCACAGAACGGGGTTCGCTTTACCCACTGTCTCCCTGCCAGGCTTTGAGCCTTCAGAAAAGCCACATCCTTGTGTAAATACCAGGAAAACCTATTTTTCAAGAAACGTCAAGGCGTGAGCACTTTTTACCTGCTTTGGTGTGACCTTGACCCTCTCCGGCCAGAGCCTGTGCTGCCCAGGAAGGTGGAGACACTTCTCCATGGAGAGGACAGACAGAGAGGCCTCGTGCAGCTTTTGACGGACAGAACAGACATCGGAAATGCTCAGGGAGAAGACGGTCTTGCAAGCCAAGCTTTGTGGGGAAAGGGAGGGTTTGGGGATTCCCGAACTTGCGAGCAGGGGCGAGGTGTAACCCCAGGGATGGAGACCGCACAGGGAGGCCCCTGCTGGTGGAGGGGGCGGGCTCGCTGCCTGGGGGTGGCGGGGGGGGTGGACAGTGAACGAGACGTTTGCAGGGAGGGACGAGGCCAAGGTGAGGATTTTTCTAAAAAAAAAAAAAAAGAGAGAAATGATTTATTTGTCAGAGAGAGAGAGAGAGCACAAGCAGGAGGAGCAGGGGAGGGACAGAGAGAAGCAGGCTTCCTACTGAGCAGGAGCCGGATGCTGAGCCCGATCCCGGGATCCTGGGATCATGACCTGCGCGGAAGGCAGAGGCTTCACCGACGGAGCCCCGCAGGTGCCCCCAAGCTGAGGACTGTATCAGCCCTCCCCGAGCAGACGCAGAGCCCACACGAGTGAGGGGGCGGAATCAGAGCAGGCTGGTCCCTGCTTTCATTAGGGACTTGGCAGGAGACTTTCTACCAAAGGGTTAGGGTTAGGGTTAACCCTAACCCTCCCTACGCCTCCAAAGGGCAGCCGCGGCCCGCCGAAGTGGCAGAACGCAGAGGTCAAACTTGGTGCCTGGCCGGGTGCCCCTTCCGTGGAAGCCAGGGGGCAGGGGTTATGACTGAGGTTCCTGGGTGGACGGGGCTGAGGGACGGCTGGCCCAGCACAACCCCGTGGCAGCTGCACACAGACCTGAGGGACCCGACCCCAGGGGGCCAAGATGGGGACGTCCCGGAGGGACCCCGAGCCTTGTTGGTGCGGCATCGGTGGCAGAGCAAGATCAGAGAGAAACGGCTGGGTGAGCAGGGAGTCCCCGGGCCAGCGGCCCTCCAGCCCCACGGGGCCTGGAAGCAGAGGCCTCTCTCCCAGCCAGGTGCCCCGGGCGCACTGAGCCTGCTCCAAGCCAAGCCCAAAGGAGAGGGTCCAACGAGCCAATGGCAATTGGTAGGCTCACCGGTGAGCTTGAGTTCCCCAGTACCACCGGCCGACCCTGAGATCAATCAGAAGATCAAGTCCGTTACACTGGTTTTCTGCACACGTGCACCACACCGTGTTATTCATTTATTTTTTTAACAGGCTGCATCTGGCTGAAAAACGCTGTCACAGCTGAGGGGCAGACCAGACCGAGGAGACTCTCAAGCCTGCCGAGGATACTGGCGCACAGAGGGCCAGGTCAGAGTGGTTCAGCCTCTCAGAGAGGACGATACGTCCTCACGACACCTGGGAGTGTCTCTGGTGGGGGCTGGTGTGCAGCTCCGGGATGGGCGGGGAGGGGGGGATGGTCCTCGGCCGCGGATCTGGGGCCCCACTGAGGAACAGACCCCAGAGAGGGTATCAGAGCCGGCAGGATGGGGACCAGTCCGGCCCGGGACTTTCCATCTCAACAATGTCCCCAATGACATGTGGCAGATTCAGCGCTGAGGGAGTCAAAATCAGAGACGGGACGTGCCACGGGTCTCCTGATCCCCCAGCATCTCCTAAGCAGGCGGCCCGGGCTCCAGGTGGGATTAGGACCTCCCAAGTCTCATTGTCTGTCTCCCCCGCCGGCTTGCTTGCTGAGCCCTGGCCGTCCAGCTTCACTATCTGGTGGATGAAAGCCAGAAAGAAAACTAGTGTCAGACTCACAATTCCAGAGACTTCTCCAGCTCCTGGGGTCCCGTCCCTCGGGTCCCTCTTCTGTGAGCAGCCTCGTTTAGGAAAGGAAGCCTCCCAGGATGCCCGTCTCAGTCGGCCTCACGCTGGCTGTCGGGTCTGGGCCACGGGGAGCCCGGCCTGGCTCCTCTGACCGGCAGCTCTCGCCAGTCGAGCACGGCCGAGAACCACGAGCTCATACACGATCCTCGTGAGCACCATTAATTACCCAGTGGGCGGTTTCGGGCGATGTGGGGATCCGACATGTCCTCAATGGAAAGCAAGTGTTTAAACTTGCCCCCAAGACCTGGAGCCCGTGCAGCCCGTCGGGGGGAGGACGGGGTGGATTTTTCCAGCCACACTGCCAAGGACGGCGTGGGGCATATCCCTCACTGGGTTGCCGTGCTGGCTCGAGCCTCGCTCCTGCCTGCAGAGGCACAGTGACCTCCTGCTTGGGGCAGTTTGCCAGGAGAAGCTCTCGAGTCGGCTCAGCCCAGTCTGGACTTCCCCAACCTTGAATGGTTTCCAGCCGCGTCCCCCTCGGCTCCCGGGAGAACTGGCCGTGTCTTCTCTTCAAGAGGACGAACACGGAGCTGGGAAGGCGAGTGTTCCACACGTTCTTCCCGGGGGCTTCCAGGAACTCTGGGGGCGTTTGGGAAGGGGTCTCTCCTGGGGCCACACTGTCCCCGGGGAGTTAGAGTCTCCTGACCTTACCCTTCGAGACCCAGAAGTGCCCTCGTGCGGGGTCCAGAGCCCTCAAACTTTAAGACAGAACGTTTCCCGGGATTCCTTTTCTGGGACGGCAGTACGTTTAAACCTGCTGAAACATGGTTATTTGTTAACCCCGGGCCGACAGGCTCATACGAGGGTGTCAGGCCCTAGAAACTGATTAAGAAGCACCAGGAATGGAGGACAGCGTGTCACCTGGAAACTCACATCTGGAGAAAACAGCACAGCTGGTGTTTGCAGGGCCAAACCCAGAATGAGGCGGTTTCAGCCCTTTAAGGAGAAGCCCTGGAGAGCCGGCGTGTCGCCTCTGGCGGGAGAGGACGCGGTGGAAGGCAGACGCGACGGCTTCCCCGGGCGAGCGGGCTGCCTGTCTGGGCAAACGTCCCCCACGCCGCAGGGTGCTTCCCGGAAGCATCGCCAGAGCTTGGGCCGGAGGTCGGGCTCCCCCGTGCTTGGAGGGCGGCTCGACCGACGTGCCGAGGGCAGCGTTGCTCCGCCGCTCCGTGCGCCCGCCTGCTGCGTGCGGGGGACTTGAGAGGTGAGATTCCGAAGTGCTGGTCGCTGGATTAGTGAGCTTGAGCGGCCCTAGCACCGGTCGGGGGCGGGGGGGCACTTCGACAGCAGGAGTGGACCATCTCCAGCTCTGGAGGCTGGACGTCTGAGGTCAGGCTGCCTGAGGGGCTGGGTGGGAGGGGGCCGCGCATTCTCTCCTTGCCGGGTCGACGGCCTTCTTCTCCCTGTGTCTTCCTGCCGTCTCCCTCTGCAGGTGTCCAAGTTCCCTCTTGTCGGGGACACTGCAGTGGTCCCGCGTGAGGGTCACAGGACCTCCTCTGAACTCAGTTCCCTCCGCGAAGACCTTATCTCCACGGTGACACAACTGGCAGGATTTCCTCCCCTTTATCATCGTAGGTGCCGCCCCCTCTGCTTTACCCATCCGTCCCCCGGCAGGCACCTGGGCTGCTTCCACGTCCGGGCTCCTGTGCATAATGCCAGGATACACTCAGGGAGGGACCGTCGTGGGCATCTGTGAACTGACTACGTCACATGGAGGACAAACACTGTACAGCATTCCTTGGGTGTGTCGCGTCTAAGAAAGCTGAACGCATGGGAACAGAGGGTAAAATGATGGGTACAGGGGTCGGAGTGCGGGAAGCAGGGTACAGGGTTGGAGTGCGGGAAGCAGGGTTCAGGGTCGGAGTGCGGGAAACAGGGCTCAGGGTTGGAGTGCGGGAAACAGGGCGACGGTTCCAGGACACCAAGTCCCGCTTAGGAGATGACCCCGCTGTGGGGTCTACGCACAGCACCGCGGTTCCAGTCCACAGCACGGCATTACCAGTACCCGGTGCCCGAGACGGTGGACCGCAGCGCTCTCAGCACGGAGGAGAAATGGTAGCGGTGCGGAGACGGATGCGTCCGTGCTATGGCGGGAATCACACCACAATACACAATTGCATCAAATTCACACGTCCTAGATCTTAAATTTACCCAATATGATATGTCAGTCTTATCTTAACAAAAATGAAAAAACAAACAAACAAACAAAAAAACCTCTGTCCAAAGACAGTCACGTTCTGAGGCCGGGACTCCAGCCTACGAATCCGGGGTGGGGGACACACCTCAGCCCATGACAGATTTCTCCCTGGAGGGGGCCAGTCCTCGGGACCCCAGCCCTGCCACCCACAATGGACAGAATCTGCTAGAGGAGCGAGGGAGCCTGGAATCCCAATCTCTCTGGGGGTCCGGCACGTCCATGGGAAGGATCCAGGAGGAGGTTCTGGCTGTAAAGGTATCACACGCTAAGCCGTCTCCTTTGTGTTTATTTTCACACATTTCTGCTTAGTCACATTTTTCCTTTCTTTGAAAAAAACCATCAGCTGCTTCCTTTCAGGTTAGACACTGTCCCCCACCACAGTGTCTCTTTCAACACTTGCTCCTCCTCGGAGGTGACCGAGATCCCTGCAGCCGTGGGAGTCCTCGGAGGTGACCGAGATCCCTGCAGCCGTGAGATTCCTCCTTTTCAGCCTGCCCTCTCCTCCCGCTGTCCTTCCGTGGTGGGGACGTGGAGTCCCATGTCCTCCACAGTGGCCTTCCCCCAGGGCCCTCATAACCTCACGACCACCTCTCACGGACCCCACCTCCGACCTCCACCTTGGAGGTTAGGCTTCAGCCTGTGAATGTCGGAGGGACGCAAATATTCAGTCTAGGGCAGGTGAACAGAGTAGACGCGACTCCTACGTGAAGACTCATTTTCACGCGTAGGGGCGGAACGTGACTCCGGAAGCTGCTCATACTCACGTCCCCGAGTCCAAGGAGACTCTCTGTGGTAAACAAGGCACCGGCGCGCAGGAAACACTTGTGGCTGTTCTCATTTTCTCAGGACTCACTGGGCTCACCCTGTTGCTGCCACACGAGGGGTGAGGCCAGCTGGATCTCTCCACTT